>NC_052327.1:45238422-45540922 GCF_016432855.1 Salvelinus namaycush | reverse complement strand
GCGGCAGATGAACATCTGGGCTAAGGGTATGTTGACCTCTTCCTCTAGGAAGAGTGGGGGCTGATAACCCACAGAGCACCCGAAGGACGAGAGCCCAGTGGCCGAGCAGGGAAGGGTGTTCCGGGCAAACTCCACCCACACGAGTTGCTGGCTTCAGGTGGTGCGGTTGGCCGAGACAAGGCACCGAAGAGTCGTCTCCAGGTCCTGATTGGCACACTCCAACTGGCCGTTGGATTGAGGATGAAGCCCGCAGGACAGGCTGGCCGATGACCCAATGAGTGTGCAGAACGCCTTCCAAAACCGGGACGAGAACTGAGGACCCTGGTTGGAGACCATGTCCACCGCGGAAGTCCATGAATCCGGAAGACGTGCTGCACCATGTGCTGGGCCGTCTCCTTGGCAGAAGGTAGCTTGGGGAGGGGAATGAAATAGGCAGCTTTGGAAAATCTATCCACCATGAGAATAGTGGTGTTTCCATCAGACGAAGGGAGACCAGTGACGAAATCCAGGGATATATGTGACCAGGGACGGTGAGGGACAGGAAGAGGTTGAAGGAGGCCAGCCAGAGCTTGCCGAGGAGTCTTGTTCTGAGCACAAACAGTGTAGGCGGCTAGGAACGCGGAGACGTCAGGGACCATGTTGGGCCACCATAAGTGTTGTCGCAGGCCAGGGTCTGACGGGAGCCAGGGTGGCAGGCAAGCCTGGAGGAATGAGCCCGTTCCAGGACCGGGGAGCGGGCAGCATCTGGGACAAACATCCGAGCCCACAGGAAGACGTCCCCAGGCAATGGGCATGGCAGAACGGGCTCCAGCCCATGATAGTACCAGCAGTCCAGTTGTGGCACTGGAGCCACAAAAACCCCAATACCACAGGAGCCTGAGAAGACTTGATGAACATAAACCGTATAGACTCACTGTGGTTCCCAGACACACAGAGGTGGATAGGAGTAGTATTTTGGGTGACCCTGCCTATAGAGCACCCATCCAGTGCTCTAACGTCCATGGGAATGGATAGGGGCTGAGTGGGGATGCCCAGCTGGACACCAGGGTGGCGTCCATGAAATTCTCATCGGCCCCAGAGTCAATGAGAACCCGGGGAGAGTTCAATTGGTCGCCCCACAGCAGGATGGCATGAAGAGGGGTGTGAGTAAGGGGAGAAGAAAAATTATCCATATGGCCCACCAGAGTACTCGTACCTACTGATGAGCCTGGTCCTTTCAATGGACAGGTAGACACATAATGACCGTCAGTTCCGCAATACAGACAACTCTGGCTGTTAAGTTCGATAAGCATTCGGCTGGAGACAGTCTAGGTCTCGCTTATCGCCTTGATCATCCGGATCGATGGGCGGCTACGGGAACGAAGGAGGGAGAGGAGGTCTGATTCTGGTCACAATCGCTCGCCCAAGGATCCCACCTTGCCTCCGAGAAACCCCGGAAGTCCCCGGCGTCTACGTCCCTGAGAGAATCTGAGCTTACCCGAGTTCCCCCGAGAGTCTCCGAGGTCTGCCGACTCACCTTTTCCCGGAGCCGATGAAACTCGGCAGACCTCGGAGACTCTGTAAATGTCTGAGTTCTGTTCTGAACAGTATTCAAATATAGACTTGTCCATTCACATGAGCATCTTGTAGTTGAAAAATAAAATCCTAAAAGGATATGAGGTAAGGTTGTATCATGCAAACAACCCACATCCCATTATGGTCAATCTATGCTTTCCGTTTCTTTCGGGTGAGGAGTAACTGATGTTCCTGAGCACAAGTGGAGTCAAAATGAGATCATCTATAAGTGAGCTCCCATTCAAAAAACAATCCTACAGTCATGTTTAAAGCAAAACACATAGATGATTACATGCCAGAAGAAACACATTTAATACACAGAGATGTAAAACCCACCCACACAAACCATCATCACCTTAGGTGCCCCCTGCCCAGCCATGCTCAAATTGATAGTCCTCATTAAAGTCCCGTAGATCATTTCATTACTCCCTTTTTGTTTACAAAGCTCTACTACACAAGCTTCTGACCTACCTCACTTCACTGTCAAAATTTTAAAAAATGAGACACCACCGTTCACAGGGATGGTTAACTCTCAAGGTTCCACTAGTACATACCGATCTGGGAAAATACGCCTTCAATTTTAGTGCCCCCCATTTTTGTAATAGCCTACAAAACTCCCTACATCTTGACTCTCTGGTTCTTCTAGGGCAATTTAGGACTTTAATGTTGAATGACTTTAATGAGAATTGGAACTGTTTGGATTTAATGTAAATACTTGTATTTGTGGTATTTGATGTTGTAGTGTTGTTTCTGTAATGTGTAATTTATTACATCTTTATTGATCATTTTGAATGTGTTGTATTGCTGTCCTCAGGGCACCATTGTAAATGAGACCTTGGTCTCAAAGGGTTCCCCTGAATTAATAAAAGTAAAAATAAAATAAAAAATGTCCATAGAGTCATCTGTGACCGGAGATTTGATCTACTGTAACTTTTCATTAATTAATTTAGTTCAATTTCAATTTGATCACAGAATGTAGGATTTTGTAGTAATGAAACATTGAAACAACATCTCTACACAAACTTTGAAGATACTCAAAACATAGATAATAAACTAAGGCTAAGAGACTGGCCAATTAAATGAATGTCACATTGTATAAAGTTAAACTATATTAATAAACAACTTATATTTCAAACTATTAAATATATTTGTAGGGTATAAACTGTATTTGTTTCTATATTACTGCCATATTACTGAAAACTTCTTCCCCAAAAAATTCTGGAACCCTGTCTCTTCAAAGAGTATCTTTCTTTTTTTGTACTTTTTACCACTTTTTCTCCCCAATTGGTAGTTACAGTCTTGTCCCATCGCCGCAACTCCTGTACAGACTCGGCAGAGGCGAAGGTCGAGAGCCATGCATCCTCCAAAATGACCCAAGCCGCACTGCGTCTTGACACACTGCTCACTTAACCTGGAAGCCAGCCGCACCAATTTGCTGGAGGAAACACTGTACAGCTGGCAACCGAAGTCAGCATGCATGCACCCAGCCCACCACAAGGACTCGCTAGAGCCCTGGACGACGCTGGGCCAATTGTGCGCTGCCTCATGGGTCTCCCAGTCGGCTGCGACACAGCCGGGGATCGAACCCGGGTCTGTAGTGACGCCTTAGACCACTGCGCCACTCGGGAGGCCTTCAAAGAGTATTTTAAGTAATCCCACAGCAACCCCCCTCCCCCTCACATCCCCATAAAAAACTAACACCCTTGCCTTTCGTGAACTAACACTTGCAATTTTATTTAAATGTATTCTACTATCACTGACTTTGCTGATAGCTACTTTATTGAGGAAAAATATACTTACTATGACTGAGATATGTGTTTGTCCCATCTAGCTTTCTTAAATGCATTAACTGTAAGTCAGTCTGGATAAGAGTGTCTGCTAAATGACTAAAATCTAATGTACTGCATATTACTGGAAACCAAGCAGAATAACATTGCTCAGGTTTTCTAATAAATTCATAGAACAGTTTAGGAGCACATTACATTAGAGGAAAAGCTTGCCTTGTGTGCCCTTGTGGTTGTTTGCTGAATCAAATTTAACTTTCACTGTTGGCATACTGGTAGGTTGAAATGAGATTTCCTTTCACCTGCATATTATCTTGCAACGGAGCCTGCTCTGAGGGGTGCTTTTTACTCACTCAACTCAGACAGAGCATAGAGGAACTCAAGGAAGTTAACTTTCCCTCATAGATAAAATCATTTCTCAGAGAGAGCTGTACTTTTCCCTGTCACAGTCTGACTGACAGCTTATCTGATTGACAGAACAAACCTCAAAGAAAATAAATAGTGCAGGAAGTTACTGAGCCCAGATCTCATAAGAAAGGTTGTGTATGTGTGTGTGTGTGTGGGGGGGGGGGGGTGATCTGTCACAAGTAATGTGGGGGTGCAAGCTCAATAGTCAGGCTGGTCTCACAGACTAGACGAAACATAGTAAACAAAAATCCAGGCCACTCATATTAAAATGATATGTTAAGTTTGGTATGGTTACATAAGACAGAAGGTTACTTAAGGCAAAAATGGTTGGTCGGGGTGGATGGGTAGGCATATAACACGAACGTCTAGCAAGCCAAAGGTTGCAATTCGTAACATATTGCAATTCGTAACATATCATATGAAATGGATGATGGACATCCACAAATTAATACACACCATACCAAATGTAACATATCATACAAATGTGAGGGTCCTGGATCTTTGTTTACTATGTTACATCTACCCCTGAGTCCAAGTTGCAATAGTGGGCATGAGGCAACAGGGCGACCCAGGGAGTCTTACATCACACACAGTAAAAAATCACTATTCTCTTAATGGCGGTCTAAACCCCCACAGAAATTCAAGATTAGTCATCTAAGGGAGATGTGTGGGCATTATTTTGGTTAGAGTTGAGGATGGATGGTACAATATAACAGAAAGGCAGGAATGGAGGACCAGAGAGAGATACAGTTGAGAGCAACGCACCCCCTCAGTGTTTTTGGCAGCTCAAACTCCTTTGTGTGTGCTTGCCTTGTACAGTACAGGATAACTTTGTCTGGAAATCTTCCGTGGCCTAGCTTTGTGTTTTAATGTAGCAGTGTTCTGTGTAGGTAGATGCGGCCCAAAACCCTGCTTGGGGATCACTTTTGTTTTTGCTTTGTTTTGCTGTGTTTTCTGGAGACGTTTAAAGGTTAAAACAAGGTTCATAATAGGGCACACAAACTCAGGTGGTTATAAATAGCACTGTCAGAGGGACAAACAATTCTAAGATGAAAGGGCAGCTACAAAAAATTATCCTGAACTGCAATAAAGGAAATATACTCGGACGTCTGAGAAATATCATCTCCAAGACAGCTGCTGCCATGTGTAGCCAGTCTCTGAGCCAATATCCTACGTTTGCAATGTGACTTTGTCATAGCGTGGAAACAGTGGGATAGATCTGAAACACGGTTAACAAAATCGACCACCCGGGAGTAATTGAGCTGTTAAAGGTGAGCACTGACCCCTAAATAATCCCTCGGTCAAGAGGAGCTAGAGGACCCTTTCCCCCACAGGCACAGAGTCAACTGAGCGAGCCTGCTAGGCTGCTATCAGGGCTACATGGGTTATGACAGCAGGTGTCCTCCACAGAAAATGAAGAAAAATAGGGGTCATTGTGTCACTGTAATCTCGTGGGGAGGCTGTGTGTGTGCTGACAGGGAGAGAAATGCTTGCTGTTGCCGCTCCATTTGAGGGGTAAGTAGCGGGTCCAGGGTAAATCCCTGTTTATAGCGTGGCAGTGATGTATTGTAAACTGCCTCTGATGATCTGGGTGAGCAGTGGGGCATCCCTCCTGGCTGCATTGATGAAAATAGATCTTGATGATCAAATCAAAGTTTATTGGGCGCGTACACAGATTTGCAGATGTTAGGTGCAGCGAAATGCTTGTGTTTTTAGCTCCAACAGTGCAGTAATACCTAGCAATACAAATGTTGAAAACAATACACACATAATCAAGAGCAATTAAGAAATATCAGAATGAGTAATGTCAGAGACTGGAATATAAATATATATTCATACAGTATAATGTGTGTATACATATATATATATTTATACACTACCGGTCAAAAGTTTTAGAACGCCTACTATTCTTATTTGAGCTGTTCTTGCCATAATATGGACTTAGCCCTAATTGGTAAAAGACCATCTTCTGTATACCACCTCTACATTGTCACAACACAACTGATTGGCTCAAACGGATTAAGAAAGAAAGGAATTCCACAAATTAACTTTTAAGAAGGCACACCTGTTAATTGAAATGGATTCCAGGTGACTACCTCATGTAGCTGGTTGAGAGAATGCCAATTGTGTGCAAAGCTGTCATCAAGGCAACGGGTGGCTATTTGAAGAATCTCAAATATGAAATATATTTTGATTTGTTTAACACTTTTTTGGTTAGTACATGATTCCATATGTGTTATTTCATAGTTTTGATGTCTTCACTATTATTCTACAATGTAGAAAATAGTAAAAAATAAATAAAAACCCTTGAGGTGTTCTAAAACTTTTGACCGGTAGTATATATACAGTGGGGAGAACAAGTATTTGATACACTGCGTATTTTGCAGGTTTTCCTACTTACAAAGCATGTAGAGGTCTGTAATTTTTATCATAGGTACACTTCAACTGAGAGAGACGGAATCTAAAACAAAAATCCAGAAAATCACGTTGTATGATTTTTAAGTAATGAATTTGCATTGTATTGCATGACATAAGTATTTGATACATCAGAAAAGCAGAACTTAATATTTGGTACAGAAACCTTTGTTTGCAATTACAGAGATCATACGTTTCCTGTAGTTCTTGACCAGGTTTGCACACACTGCAGCAGGGATTTTGGCCCACTCCTCCATACTGACCTTCTCCAGATCCTTCAGGTTTCGGGGCTGTCGCTGGGCAATACGGACTTTCAGCTCCCTCCAAAGATTTTCTATTGGGTTCAGGTCTGGAGACTGGCTAGGCCACTCCAGGACCTTGAGATGCTTCTTACGGAGCCACTCCTTAGTTGCCCTGGCTGTGTGTTTCGGGTCGTTGTCATGCTGGAAGACCCAGCCACGACCCATCTTCAATGCTCTTACTGAGGGAAGGAGGTTGTTGGCCAAGATCTCGCGATACATGGCCCCATCCATCCTCCCCTCAATACGGTGCAGTCGTCCTGTCCCCTTTGCAGAAAAGCATCCCCAAAGAATGATGTTTCCACCTCCATGCTTCACGGTTGGGATGGTGTTCTTGGGGTTGTACTCATCCTTCTTCCTCCAAACACGGCGAGGGGAGTTTAGACCAAAAAGCTCTATTTTTGTCTCATCAGACCACATGGCTTTCTCCCATTCCTCCTCTGGATCATCCAGATGGTCATTGGCAAACTTCAGACGGGCCTGGACATGCGCTGGCTTGAGCAGGGGGACCTTGCGTGCGCTGCAGGATTTTAATCCATGACGCCGTAGTGTGTTACTAATGGTTTTCTTTGAGACTGTGGTCCCAGCTCTCTTCGGGTCATTGACCAGGTCCTGCCGTGTAGTTCTGGGCTGATCCCTCAACTTCCTCATGATCATTGATGCCCCACGAGGTGAGATCTTGCATGGCGCCCCAGACCGAGGGTGATTGACCGTCATCTTAAACTTCTTCCATTTTCTAATAATTGCACCAACAGTTGTTGCCTTCTCACCAAGCTGCTTGCCTATTGTCCTGTAGCCCATTCCAGCCTTGTGCAGGTCTACAATTTTATCCCTGATGTCCTTACACAGCTCTCTGGTCTTGGCCAGTGTGGAGAGGTTGGAGTCTGTTTGATTGAGTGTGTGGACAGGTGTCTTTTATACAGGTAACGAGTTCAAACAGGTGCAGTTAATACAGGTAATGAGTGGAGAACAGGAGGGCTTCTTAACAGGTCTGTGGGAGCCGGAATTCTTACTGGTTGGTAGGTGATCAAACACTTATGTCATGCAATAAAATGCAAATTAATTACTTAAAAATCATACAATGTGATTTTCTGGATTTTTGTTTTAGATTCCATCTCTCACAGTTGAAGTGTACCTATGATACAAAATTACAGACCTCTACATGCTTTGTAAGTAGGAAAACCTGCAAAATCGGCAGTGTATCAAATACTTGTTCTCCCCACTGTATATATATGTCACGCCCTGGCCTTAGTATTCTTTGTTTTCTTTATTTTTTTTAGTTAGGTCAGGGTGTGACATGGGGAATGTATGTGTTTTTGTATTGTCTAGGGGTTTTGTATGGTAAGGGGGTCAGTGTCTTGTCTAGGTGTTTGTATGTCTATGGCTGCCTAGATTGGTTCTCAATTAGAGGCAGGTGTGGTTCATTGTCTCTGATTGAGAGCCATATTTAAGGCAGTCATAGGCATTGGGGTTTTGTGGGTAATTGTCTATGTTGTACGTTTGATGCTTGTGTATGCACTTACGTCATTAGCTTCACGGTTGTTTGTTGTTTTGTTTAGTTTGTAAGTGTTTAGTTCGTGGTTCATCTTCGTCTAATAAAAGAAGATGTATTTTTCTCACGCTGCGCCTTGGTCCACTCTCTCACCTCAAGACAACCGTGACAGAATTACCCACCAGAATCGGACCAAGCGGCGTGTAAAGCAGCAACGGGAGCAGCGCATAAAGGATTCATGGACATGGGAGGAGATATTGGATGGAAAGGGACCTTGGGCACAACCGGGAGAATATCGCCTCCCTCGTGAAGAGCTGGAGGCAGCTAAAGCCGAGAGGAGGCGATATGAGGAGGCAGCACGGAAGCAAGGCTGGAAGCCCGCGAGTACAACCCAAAAATTTATTGGGGGGGGGCCTAAAAGGGAGTGTGGCGAAGTCAGGTAGGAGACCTGCGCATACTCCCTGTACTTACCGTGGAGAGCGAGAGTACGGGCAGACACCGTGTTACGCAGTAGAGCGCATGGTGTCTCCTGTACGTGTTCATAGCCCGGTGCGGGTTATTCCACCTCCCCGCACTGGCAGGGCTAGATTGAGGATTGAGCCGGATGTCATGAAGCCGGCCCAACGCATCTGGCCACCAGTGCGTCTCCTCGGGCCGGCTTACATGGCACCAGCCTTACGCATGGTGTCCCCGGTTCGCCTACATAGCCCGGTGCGGGTTATTCCACCTCCCCGCACTGGTCGGGCGACGGGGAGCATACAACCAGGTAAGGTTGGGCAGGCTCAGTGCTCAAGGGAGCCAGTACGCCTGCACGGTCCGGTATTTCCGGCGCCACCTCCCCGCCCCAACCCAGTACCACCAGTGCCTACACCACGCACCAGGCTTCCTGTGCGTCTCCAGAGCCCTGTGCCTCCTCCACGCACTAGCCCTATGGTGCGTGTCTCCAGCCCATTACCACCAGTGCCTACACCACGCACCACGCCTCCTGTGCGTCTCCAGAGTCCTGTGCGTTCTGTTCCTGCTCCCCGCACTAGCCCTGAGATGCGTGTCCCCAGCCCGGTACCACCAGTTCCGGCACCACGCACTAGGCCTAATGTGCGTCTCCAGGGTCCAGTATGCCCTGTTCCTTCTCCCCGCACTAGCCTTCAGGTGCGTGTCCCCAGCCCGGTACCACCAGTTCCGGCACCACGCACCAGGCCTACAGTGCGCCTCAGTCGGCCAGAGTCTGCCGTCTGCCCAGCGGCGCCTGAACTGCCCGTCTGCCCAGCCCCATCTGAGCCATCCATCTGCCCAGCGCCATCTGAGCCATCCGTCTGCCCAGCGCCATCTGAGCCATCCGTCTGCCCAGCGCCATCTGAGCCATCCGTCTGCCCAGCGCCATCTGAGCCATCCGTCTGCCCAGCGCCATCTGAGCCATCCGTCTGCCACGAGCCTTCAGAGCCGCCCGTCTGTCCCGAGCCATTAGAGCCGTCCGTCAGTCAGGAGCCGCTAGAGCCGTCCGTCAGTCAGGAGCTGCCAGAGCCGCCAGCCAGTCAGGAGCTGCCAGAGCCGCCAGCCAGTCAGGAGCTGCCAGAGCCGCCAGTCAGCCAGGATCTGCCAGAGCCGCCAGCCAGTCAGGAGCTGCCAGAGCCGCCAGCCAGTCATGAGCTGCCCTCCAGTCATGAGCTGCCTTCCAGTCATGAGCTGCACTCCAGTCATGAGCTGCACTCCAGTCATGAGCTGCCTTCCAGTCATGAGCTGCCTTCCAGTCATGAGCTGCCTTCCAGTCATGAGCTGCCCTACAGTCAGGTTGGGCAGGCTGATCCGTCAGCCAGCCATGAGCTGCCGTCCCTCAGTCCGGAGCTGCAGTCCCTCAGTCCGGAGCTGCCGTCCCTCAGTCCGGAGCTGCCGTCCCTCAGTCCGGAGCTGCCGTCCCTCAGTCCGGAGCTACCCCTCAGTCCGGAGCTACCCCTCAGTCCGGAGCTACCCATCCGTCCGGTGGCGCCCTCTGGGATGGTCTTCAGTCCGGGACTTGCTACAAGGGTCGCCGCTCCAGAGGCGCCACCAAAGCGGGTATTGACAATGGTGGAGTGGGGGCCACGTCCCGCACCCGAGCCGCCGCCATAATAAGGCCCACCCCGGACCCTCCCCTTCAATGTCAGGTTGTGCGGTCGGAGTCCGCACCTTTGGGGGGGGGGGGTACTGTCACGCCCTGGCCTTAGTATTCTTTGTTTTCTTTATTTTTTTTAGTTAGGTCAGGGTGTGACATGGGGAATGTATGTGTTTTTGTATTGTCTAGGGGTTTTGTATGGTAAAGGGGTCAGTGTCTTGTCTAGGTGTTTGTATGTCTATGGCTGCCTAGATTGGTTCTCAATTAGAGGCAGGTGTGGTTCATTGTCTCTGATTGAGAGCCATATTTAAGGCAGTCATAGGCATTGGGGTTTTGTGGGTAATTGTCTATGTTGTACGTTTCAATCAATCAAGTTTATTTTATATAGCCCTTCGTACATCAGCTAATATCTCGAAGTGCTGTACAGAAACCCAGCCTAAAACCCCAAACAGCTAGCAATGCAGGTGTAGAAGCACGGTGGCTAGGAAAAACTCCCTAGAAAGGCCAAAACCTAGGAAGAAACCTAGAGAGGAACCAGGCTATGAGGGGTGGCCAGTCCTCTTCTGGCTGTGCCGGGTGGAGATTATAACAGAACTATGCCAAGATGTTCAAAAATGTTCATAAGTGACAAGCATGGTCAAATAATAATCATGAATAATTTTCAGTTGGCTTTTCATAGCCGATCATTAAGAGTTGAAAAACAACAGGTCTGGGACAGGTGGCGGTTCCATAACCGCAGGCAGAACAGTTGAAACTGGAATAGCAGCAAGGCCAGGCGGACTGGGGACAGCAAGGAGTCACCACGCCCGGTAGTCCCGAAGTATGGTCCTAGGGCTCAGGTCCTCCGAGAGAAAGAAAGAGAGAAGGAGAAAATTAGAGAGAGCCAAGATTTTCAAAATGTTCATAAATGACAAGCATGGTCAAATAATAATCAGGAATAAATCTCAGTTGGCTTTTCATAGCCGATCATTAAGAGTTGAAAACAGCAGGTCTGGGACAGGTAGGGGTTCCGTAACCGCAGGCAGAACAGTTGAAACTGGAATAGCAGCAAGGCCAGGCGGACTGGGGACAGCAAGGAGTCATCATGCCCGGTAGTCCTGACGTATGGTCCTAGGGCTCAGGTTCTCAGAGAGAGAGAAAGAAAGAGAGAACGAGAGAATTAGAGAGAGCATACTTAAATTCACACAGGACACTGGATAAGACAGGAGAAGTACTCCAGGTATAACCAACTGACCCTAGCCCCCCGACACATAAACTACTGCAGCATAAATACTGGAGGCTGAGACAGGAGCGGTCAGGAGACACTTTTGATGCTTGTGTATGCACTTACGTCATTAGCTTCACGGTTGTTTGTTGTTTTGTTTAGTTTGTAAGTGTTTAGTTCGTGGTTCATCTTCGTCTAATAAAAGAAGATGTATTTTTCTCACGCTGCGCCTTGGTCCACTCTCTCACCTCAAGACAACCGTGACAATATATATATATATATATATATATATATATATATACAATGGTGTGTAACGATGGTATGGATAGTATATGAATAGAAAAGGTGTGTACAGCACTAGTTATATCGGATGAGACATGACTCGAATACAGTATGTACAGTACATATAAAATGGGTAAAACAGCATGTAAACATTATTTAAGTGACAAGTGTTCAATGACTAGAATACAGTATATGCATATACAGTGGGGAAAACAGTATGTAAACATTTTTAAAGTGACCAGTGTTCAATGACTTGATGTACATAGGGCAGCAGTCTATACGGTGCAGGGTAGAGTGCTGGGTGGTGCGTTGATCTGACCGCACCACCCTCTGGAGAACCCTGTGGTTGCATACGATGCAATTGTCGTACCAGGTGGTGATACAGCCCGACAGGATGCTCTCAATGGTATATCTGTAGAAGTTTGTGAGGGTCTTAGTGGCCAAGCCAAATTTCTACAGCCTCTTGAAGTTGAAGAGGTGCTGTTGCGCCTTCTTCACCACGCTGTCTGTGTGAAGGGACCATTTCAGGGTGTCAGTGATGTGCACGCCGAGGAACTTGAAGCTTTTGACCCTCTTCACTGTGGCCCCGTTGATGTGGATGAGGGAATGCTCTCTCTGCTGTTTCCTGTAATCCACGATCTGCTCCTTCGTTTTATTGACATTGAAGGAGAGGTTATTTTCCTGGTACCACTCCGCCAGTGCTCTTACCTCCTCCCTGTTGGATTTCTCATCGTTGTTGGTGATGAGTTGGATACATGCATGGCCACTGTAACGGCAGCCTTCCCTCTCTTCACTAGAAGAGGGGGTGAAACAGGGATCGGACCAACACGCAGCGTAGCCAGTGCTCAACATGTTTAATTAAACGAAAACAGTGAACACTTACAACGAACAAAATAACAAAATGTGGCAAACCGAAACAGTCCTATCTGGTGCAAACACAAACACAGAGACAGGAAACAACCACCCACAATCCCCAACACAAAACAAGCCACCTATATATGATTCTCAATCAGGGACAACGATTGACAGCTGCCTCTGATTGAGAACCATATTAGGCTGGACACAGAAACAGACGAACTAGACACACAACATAGAATTCCCACCCAGCTCACGTCCTGACCAACACTAAACAAGCAAAACACATAAGAACTCTGGTCAGGACGTTACAGCCACGCAGTCATGGGGGAACAGGGAGTACAGATGGGGGCTGAGCACACACCCCTGTGGGGCCCCCGTGTTGAGGATCAGCGTGGCGGAGATGTTGTTGCCTACCTTCACTACATGCGGTCGGCTTGTCAGGAAGTCCAGGACTCAGTTGCACAGGAAGGGGTTCAGACTGAGGGCCTTGAGCTTAGTGATGAACTTGGAGGGTACTATGGTGTTGAAGGCTGAGCTGTAGTCGATGAATAGCATTCTTACATAGATATTTCTCTTGTCCCGGTGGGATAGGACATTGTGCAGTGCAATGGCGATTGCGTCGTTCATAGATCTGTTGGGGCGATATGTGAATTGTAGTGGGTCTAGGATGTTCGGTTAGGTGGAAGTGATATGATCCTTAACTAGCCTCTCAAAGCACTTCATGATGACAGAAGTGAGTGCAATGGGGCAATAGTCATTTAATTCAGTTACCTTCACTTTCTTGGGTACAGGAACAATGGTGGACATCTTGAAGCAAGTGGGAACAACAGACTGGGATATGGAGAAATGTAATATATCCGTAAACACTCCTGCCAACTGGTCTGCACATGCTCTGAGGATGCGGCTTGGGATGCCGTCTGGGCCGGCAGCCTTGCAAGGGTTAACACACTTAAATGACTTACTCACGCCGGCCACAGAGAACGAGAGCACACAGTTCTCGTAAGCATCGGGGGCCTACGTCGGCATCTCGATGTGGTTTTCCTTGAAGCGGGTGAAGGTGTTGAGCTAGTCCGGGAGCGAGGTGTCGGTGTCCACGACGTGGTTGGCTTTCCCTTTATAATACGTGATTGTCTGGAATCCCTGCCACATACGTCTTGGGTCTGAGCCATTGAATTGCGACTCCACTTTGTCCCTGTACTATTGTTTTGCCTCTTTGATTGCCTTACGGAGGTCAAAGCTGGTCTGTTCGTACACGTCCATGGTCCCAGTCACCTTGCCATTGTTAAATGCAGTGGTTCGCGCTTTCAATTTTACGCAAATGCTGCCATCTATCCATGTTTTTTGGTTTGGATAAGTTCTAACTGTCACAGTGGGAACAACATCTTCTATGCACTTCCTGATGAACCACGTCACAGAGTCAGTGTATACTTTTATACTATTCTCATAGGTGACCTGGAACATTTCCCAGTCCGCATGATCAAAACAATCTTGAAGCATAGATTCTGATCGGTCAGACCAATGTTGAACAGTCCTTACCACGGGAGCTTCCTGTTTACGTTTCTGCCTATAGGTGGGGAGGAGCAGAATAGAAGCTTGATATGATCTGTCAAAGGGGGGGCGGGAGGGCCTTGTAGCCTCAGGTTTCCAGTTTGCATATAGTCCTGTGTAGTTCCTTGAGAGCCATCGCGGTGTCGGCTTTGGAGGGAATATACACAGTAGTGTCGATGACCGAAGAAAATAATCTCGGGAGGTAACGCGGTCAACATTTGATAATGCGGTCGACAGTTAATGGTGAGGACTTGAGTTCCAGTACATTACCACAATCCGCTTTTATTTTCCTGAGTTCAGTCTTCCTGTCAGTGCGATGGACAGAGACAATATATTCGGAGAGAGACATAATTCCGTAAAACAGATTATGTTACAGTCCCTGATGTCTCTTTGGAAGGAGATCCTTGCCCTGAGCTCGTGTACTTAATTGTCCAGGGACTAAACATTAGCGAGTAATATACTCGGCAGGTATGAACGCTGCTTGAATCTGACTAGGGCGACCGTGTCTGTTGAGATATTCTGCACACTGCCGAATTACAGTATATATCCACATAAGGCTGACCAAAACAGACACACTGCACTGATATATTATGTTAGAGAAGAGTTTCAATAGTTACCAATATCCTATCACCCAGCTAGCACATACTGTTCTGAGAACCATATGCTTCTTAGAGCTTGGTGAGAGCGTGGTTGTCCTATGGTTATTTTACATACAACCTTCCCACAACTTTCTGTGAATGGTGCAGGATTGTTGCTTGGCTTTGGAACATTCTCAGCACTTTTAAGGGACTTGACAAAAAAACGTTACCCACTGGGCAAAACAATTGCTGAATCAACGTGGAAAACTGATTGGATGTGAAAAAAGTCATCAACGTAAGGGAATTTCTTATTTACTTCACCTAATTGTGGTTGATTTCACATTGAACTCACGTTAATTGACAACTCATCCAAACGTAATACAAAACTAGATGTTGAGCTGACGTCTGTGCCCAGTGGGTATTTTCTTGGTATTTCATTACTTTAACAGAAGGTTTCATAAAAATTCAAACATGATTGTATTTAATTTCAATTTTGGTAATGTTATAGGAACGTTGTCCAACTGGTTTGACATTGGGAATGTTCTCAAATAGTTCAGAGAACGTTAAGAAACAACATTCTTCTGTGGGATTTTCAGTACTTCAGCACAAGGTTTTATAAAGGTTTCCTCATGGTTCTATTTAAAGTCATGTTCTCAAATTGTTACGAGAATGTTAAGAAACAATGTTCTTCTGTGGGAATTTCAATACTTCAGCATAACGTTTCCTACTGGTTTCCTCATTGTTCTATTTAAAGTCATGTCCTCAAATTGTTGCGAGAACATTAAGAAAGCTTTCCATTAAAACCACAAGAAAACATTCTAAGAATGTTATTTAAACACATATACATTCCGTTCTCAGCATCAATAAAACTCTCTCTATCCTCTATATTGTTAAGTGTGTTCAGGTGTGATGGCCACACCTGATCTTAATGAGTGCTTGTTTTCCTTTGAAATGGGGTCTGTTTGAATAGACTAAAATGACCAGCTTTGTATGCGTAGAAAAAAGCTCCGTCCTGGTGGCACAGAGGACTAATTCCATGGACAGAAAACAGAGGATTGTAGGTTTGAGTCTCACCGATGTGGTTGCATGCCTAAGGAAATTAAGTTCCATGTGTTCTATCTGTGCTTGGAGTTTAAAACAGTGAACGCAAAATTACCTAATAGGGGGTGCTGTTTTCACTTTGTAAAAATTTCGTTCCCAAATTAAACTGCCTCGTACTCAATTCTTGCTCGTACAATATGCATATTATTATTACTATTGGATAGAAAACACTCTCTAGTTTCTAAAACCGTTTGAATTATATCTGTGAGTAAAACAGAACTCAAGTTGGAGCAATTTTCCAGTGAGGAAGTGAGAAATCTGAAATCAGGCAGGCTGTTCTGGGGTCAGTTTATTAATTTGCATGTCTTCTATTGGTCGAGATGCACTGCATACGCCTTCCCCTAGATGTCAGCAAATAGTGAGAATTGGAATGGAGTTGCTAGGCAGATCTGAGGCCATATAAATGGGCTTGGAACGTGGGGTGCAGTCTTTTCAACATTCGCCATGACGCAAGACAGACCGCAGGATTGCGTTCTGGAAAGCTCCCGTTATAGGCCTTAGATATATCCGGCTCTGATTTTATTCGATATAGGTGTTAAAGACATCATAATGTTGTTATTTTAAACCGAGTTATATCAGTTTATATCAGTATATTACGATTTTCGGATATTTCTTAGTGCTGCGTTATAGTGAGTTGGACACGTCTTCGCCACATGGCTAATGTTTACTGCTAATTCCAAAGTTGAAAGCGACAATCTACAACTGAGCAACGATTCCTCTGGACAAAGGACAACTTGCCCAAGATTCTGATGGGAGCTCATCAAAAAGTAAGAAGTATTTATGATGTTAATTCGTTGTTCTGTTGAAAAATGTTGACCTACTATTTCGCCATTAATTTCGGTGCGGTCTCGCTTTAACGCACGCTGTATGTCGTAGTAACGTTAATTTTAAAAATCTAACACAGCGGTTGCATTAAGAACTAATGTATCTTTCATTTGCTGTCCAACCTGTATTTTTTAGTCAAGTTTATGATTAGTTACTGATTAGATTAGGTGCCTCTCCCAAGATTTCTCCCGACATTTTGTTGGCAGCTTGGCTACTATTCTCATTGTATAACCACGATTTGTGCCGCTAAATATGCACATTTTCGAACAAACTCTATATGTATTGTGTAATATGATGTTATAGGACTGTCATCTGAAGAAGTTTGAGAAGGTTAGTGAAAAAATGTATATCTTTTGCTGGTTTATTCGTTATCGCTATTGTTGGCTTGAATCAATGCTGTTGTGTGGTTGGCTATTGTAGTAAGCTAATATAATGCTATATTGTGTTTTCGCTGTAAAACACTTAAAAAATCTGAAATATTGGCTGGATTCACAAGATCTTTGTCTTTCATTTGCTGTACGCTGTGTATTTTTCAGAAATGTTTTATGATGAGTATTTAGGTAATTCACGTTGGTCTCTGTAGTTATTCTAGTTGCTTTGGTGAGAGTTGTGATGGTGGCTGCAATGTAAAACTATGATTTATACCTGAAATATGCACATTTTTCTAACAAAACATATGCTATACAATAAATATGTTATCAGACTGTCATCTGATGAAGTTGTTTCTTGGTTAGTGACTATTTATATCTTTATTTGGTCGAAATTGTGATAGCTACCTATGCAGGAAAAAAATGGTGGAGAAAAAAAAGTTGTGTCTTTTGCTATCGTGGTTAGCTAATAGAAATACATATTGTGTCTTCCCTGTAAAACATTTTAAAAATCAGAAATGATGGCTGGATTCACAAGATGTGTATCTTTCATCTGGTGTCTTGGACTTGTGATTTAATGATATTTAGATGCTAGTATTTACTTGTGACGCTATGCTAGGCTATGCTAGTCAGCTTTTTTACTGATGGGGGTGCTCCCGGATCCGGGATTGTGATGAAGTAGAAGTTAAGTCTTACTGAAACATTCAGTTAAAGTTTTGAGGAAGTTATTCAAAACCTCCAAATAACCTATGAATTCCATTCTCAATGTCAATAAAACCTCCCAGGAAAACTTTCAAGGAACCAGAGTAAAACGTTCTCAGAACCTCCCTGCAACCTAAAAATAAATGTTACCCGAACAGGGAAAACTTTTACATCTCTTCTCAGAACATTTAAAAAACGTTACATTTTACCGGTACCGGTCCCACAATCAATGTGAAACCAAAAACATTTGTTCCTACAACTTCAAAGGAACTAAATGTGCTATCTGGGCAGGTTGTTTTGGTTACCATATGAACCTGTTTTCCCAAATCTAGTATAGTTTTACAGTTATTCTAAAATGTGTGATGATTCAAAGCCTATTATAAGCCTATTATATAAGACATCGAAAGAAACCAACTATTGAGTCAGCTATGGGCTGAAAATGACACGGGGGAGGCTTACTGCTTTGCCTCTTCAAGCGCTCTCTGCTGCTCAATTCCTTTGCGCGTTTCCACAACCCGGCGCTGCTCGTCCTCTCAGTTCCCACTGCTCATCCCACTCCGCTACTGGACAAACCGTTGAGAACACGAAGATGCTTACGGAGCTCCTCTAAAAGGGTGCCACCAATGAATTTGACTTTACCGAGCTGATTTGGCAGAGTTTATATGGTAAGATGCATTTATTTATTTATTGCTGTTTTGTATTTAGTGTTGATTCATACGGCAACATTTGTGTGACTGTGAACTAGTATATTATCTACACTGTTATTATTATCAGATATAGTAACTGCCAGTGATGAATTACGACGGACTTGAACTCACGTTTAGGCTTACCTGGACTGCACAGGTTACCGAACCGTGCAACATATAGACTACGGTTATGTTGGAGGATGTTGGCGCTGCGCCACCGATAGTTTGCATTATTGTGTGATTTCTTATCTTATATCTTAGAGAACATGTCATTGACTGTGCATTTTCTTGGCACCAGGTACACGACGCCTTACACCCTGTTGCTCTGAGTTGATGGAGGAGACATATATAAAGTTTTATTTGAATAACATTTAGATATCACTCTTTTGTTTAAAATGCACCTATATGTTCAATATTTTATTAACACTTGCCATTTTTTTACATGAGATGATTATAAACTTTCATGAGCACCACAACACCACCACCACCAAATGTTAGATATTTCCTTTGTAGTTTATCTATTGTCTTTCTAACTACTTGATTGTGCTCTGTGGGTTGTATATAGCCTATGTGATTGTGTGTGTGTAAATGCACACACCTGCATAAGTTTGCATGTTGCATGAGGCATTTATGTCCTGTTTAATAATCATGTCTATGCATTCAGTGTAAAGACAGGTGCTGTAAGTCAAAATGTACAAGATAAGATCCACAATTGACCTTTCCACATCTCAAAGTGCCAGTTTGCATTTCTCTTTTCTGTGAGGCACAGGGAGACATGTAGGTCTAGATTCATCTTCTGTCATATCACCGGGGTTAGTCTGTAGCCTCAGGTCAGTAGAGCTTCTCTCTCTGTGAGAGTGCGCCCTTCTCTCTCAGCTGGTCTGCCTGTGGCTGTTGCATGTCAGCTACTGTATGTGACTTGCCCCCCTGGCAGAGGAGAGAGTTGGGGGAGATTCTGGCAAGCAAGATCCACTCAGGGGGGCCCTAACCAATTTTTTTAAATGGTGTATTCATACTTTTAGCTGTCAGCATTGTCCATTGTCACTTCTTTCACCTGCTTCCCTAAAACCCCGCTATCTATCTATCAATCAAATGTATTTATAAAGCCCTTTTTACATTAGCAGTTGTCACAAAGTGCCTATACAGATACCCAGCCTTAAACCCCAAAGAGCAAGCAATGCAAATGTAGAAGCACGGTGGCTAGGAAACACTTCCTAGAAACGCAGGAACCTAAGAAAAAACCTAGAGAGAAACGAGGCCCAAAGGTTGGCCAGTCCTCTTCTGGCTGTGCCAGATGGAGATTATAAGAGTACATGGCCATTAAAGCCAAATCAAAGATGTTCAAACATTCATAGGTCAAATAATAATCACAGTGGTGATAGAGGGTTCAACAGGTCAGCACCTCAGGAGTAAATGTCAGTTGGCTTTTCATAGCCGAGCAGAGAGAGAGAGAGAGAGGTCTGGGTAGCACCTCCAGGGAACAGGTCAGGTTTCCATAACCACAGGCAGAACAGCAGAAACTGGAGTAGCAGCACCACCAGGTGGACTGGGGACGGGGACAGCCAGGAGTCGTCAGGCCTGAGGCATGGTCTTAGGGCTCAGGTTCTCTGGGAGGGGAGAGAGAGAGCATACCTAAGATCACACAGGAAACCAGAAAAAGCATATTTTGTTATTACAGCCTGAATTCAAAAGGATTAAATATACTTTTTTTTCTCACCCATCTACACACAATACCCCATAATGAAAAAGTTAAAATATGTTTTTAGAAATGTTGGCAAATTTATAGTAAATGAAGAACAGAAATATCTAATTTACTTAAGTGTTCACACCCCTGAGTCAATGTTAGAATCCCCTTTGGCAGCGATTACAGCTGTGAGTCATTTTGGGTAAGTCTTTAAGAGCTTTGCACACCTGGATTGCACAATATTATTATTAAAAAAATTCTGCAAGCTCTGTCAATTTGGTTGTTGATTATTGCTAGACAGCCATTTTCAAGTCTTGAAATAGCTTTTCAAGCCGATTTAAGTTAAAACTTTAACTACGCCACTCAGGAATAGGGCTGTTGCGGTGACCGTATTACCGGCGGTCACGAGTCATGAAGGCAGTCAAATTCCATGTGACCGTTTGGTCATGTAATTAGGCTTCTCCAAGCTCTGATGCTACTGATGGTCATTAGTAGCCTACCAACTGCCTGGTACTCAGCACTCTATTGTCCCTCCAATCACTCTGACACCAATGCAAATGTATTCGAAAATCTAATCAAACACTTCATGAGAGCCCATTTCAAAAGGCTATGTATGCAATTGCGTGAGAAAACAGAGTGATAAGCCTCTACTGAAAAGAGGAGGATCAGTTTCTATAGGCTAGGCCTACTATATTTATATAACCTTCCTAATATTAAGCACATTGCTTCTCTTTACAACAGGAGTATAGCCTACCTGGCTGGCATGAAAATAAACCACCGGGGAAAAGTGTCCTCCATTCGCTATTTTTCTGCTGCCCCTGTTTCGATACAGGTGCATGATAATGGTTCATTCTAAATAAAAAAAATGGTTCACACATATTATTTAGTATATGTAAAGACAAGATTAAATCAAGAATAGTCTGATTGGTGACAATATTAGCCTATCACTTGTGAATTATATGTTATCACTTGTGAATGATGCCTACCATAAGAAACAAAGCCTTTTTTTGCGAGTTTTTCAATCATAGTCGCACACCTCATGTAGCCTAGCCCATAGGGCCTATATGTTTTAATAAGGTTTGTATCACAACTAAAGGGGCCAAATAACTTCTTAAATTTAAGCACATTAATCCGCTTTACAAGGGGTGTAGAGCCTAACTGGCATACATAAGCAGCGTGTGAGTTTCAAGTTTGGGGAAGATAATTTTCACCATAAAAATGCACCTTTATAATAAAAGCATTACATGCATAATCACATTTGTGGTCACTTTTGATAATGGTGTTTTCCCACTAATGGATCATTCACGCTTAAAGCCAACTGCCATGTGTGCATTGCTGTCCTTATAATATGAAGAAATAGCCTAATAGTTTATCAACATTTTAAGCTAAATGTTCTCATCTGTTGCGTCAGCCTCATTGCGTGGTTGTATTAATTTGGCATCTATCGCATCCCACAACTGTCCCAGACCATGTTTGGAATATTTATTTCTTGCACAGAATAGAATAGGTCAAGTCTTCACTTGTAGCCTGTGAGAAAGACCCGATCACGTGATGGAGAGCTGTGTGAGTGAGATGAGAGGTGCTTCAGAGCGAGCAGCATTTAGGGAGAAGGGCTGCAAATGGCCTGGATTTTTTTAGGGTGCATCGTGGTCACACAAAGGGGATGCTGCAGGGAAATTCGTGGCATTATCAGGTGCTTCTAAAATTGTGAATGAGAGACTGACGAAGTGTGTACAGCCTGTGCAAAAAACTAAGCAGAGCTCATGCTTTTCAAGCAACTTAAAAAAAAAAAATCATCATTATTGTTGCATCATGCAGCCTTACAATGTATTAAAAATCAAAACATAGAGTTCAACATTTGTAGAACAACTAAAGTTACATTAATAACTCTAAATTAAGCATATAGGAGTACCTATTTCTTTGTTAACCGCTCAACACAGAATAGCCGCATGTGTAAACTTCCTCAAATCGTTTGGGGGAAATATCCTTTCTATTTTATTCAGCTTTGTTCAATTGTATTCTTCATACTATAACAGAATATAAAATAATGCCACGGAATTCTAAGAAAATCTTGTCTGCTATGAACTAGTGTAATCCACAGCCATTTGGCATAGCCAGATCAGGACCTAACAAAAGGACAACTCAGAGTATGCTATTCTGTTCTTCTGAAATAGACTACATTTTTTCATATCATGCTTCTTTAGACCCGTCTAAAAATAAATAATGGATTTATTGTGAAGTTGTAGGCTATATGACATGGATTTATTTGACTTTTTAAAATGTAGATGTTCCAAAGGTCTGCATCAGTGGGCTGGAAGCCAGGAGATGCTAAATGTGTTTATGTTAATTAACGGTCAATTACCGTGAGACCAACAGTTATTTGCTTGATGATCACCAGCTGACGAAATTTCGTGACCGCCTCCACCCTACTCAGGAACATTCAATGTCTACTTGGTAAGCAACTCCAGTGTATATTTGGCCTTGTGTTTAAGGTTATTGTTCTGCTGAAAGGTGAATTTGTCTCCCAGTGTCTGTTGGAAAGCAAACTGAACCAGGTTTTCCTCTAGGATTTTGCCTATCCGTTTCATTTTATCCCCAAAAATTCCTAGGTCCTTGCCGATTACAACCATACCCATAACATTATTCAGCCACCACCATGCTTGAAAATATGAAGAGTGGTACTCAGTGATGTGTTGTTTTGGATTTTCCCCAAACATAACGCTTTGTATTCAGGAAATAAAGTTAATTTCTATGGCATTACATTTTTTGCAGTTTTACTTTAGTGCCTTATTGCAAACAGGATGCATGTTTTGGAATATTTTTATTCTGTACAGGCTTCCTTATTTTCTTCACTCTGTCATTTAGGTTAGTATTGTAGAGTAACTACAATGTTGTTGATCCATCCTCTGTTTTCTCTTATTTATAAATTCTTTATTTGAAACAAGATCAGTTTTAAAACCACATTTATCTGTTTCTTTTCTATTTCATGAGATACAAAACAAGAAATGATGCAAACAACTGATTGTAATTTCTTTGTTGATTGAAAAAAAGAATTAGGCTATTTTTAATCGTACTACACCGGCTCCGATCCTCGTCGGATGTGGCAGGGCTTGCAAACTATTACAGACTACAAAGGGAAGCACAGCCGAGAGCTGCCCAGTGACACGAGCCTACCAGACGAACTAAATAACTTCTATGCTCGCTTCGAGGCAAGTAACACTGAAACATGCATGAGAGCACCAACTGTTCCGGATGACTGTGATCACACTCTCCGCAGCCGATGTGAGTAAGACCTTTAAACAGGTCAACATTCACAAGTCTGTAATACCAACATGTTTCAAGCAGACCACCATAGTCCCTGTGCCCAAGAACACTAAGGTAACCTGCCTAAATGACTATCGACCCGTACCACTCACTTCTGTAGCCATGAAATGCTTTGAAACACCATTATCCCAGAAACCCTAGACCCACTCCAATTTGCATACCGCAGCAACAGATCCACAGATGATGCAATCTCTATTGCACTCTACACTGCCCTTTCCCACCTGGACAAAAGGAACACCTACTGTATGTGAGAATGCTATTCATTGACTACAGCTCAGCATTCAACACCATAGTGCCCTCAAAGATCATCACTAAGCTAAGGACCCTGGGACTAAAAAGATCCCTCTGCAACTGGATCCTAGACTTCCTGACAGGCCGTCCCCAGGTGGTAAGGGTAGGTAACAACACATCCGCCACACTGATCCTCAACACGGGGGCCCCTCAGGGGTGTGTGCTCAGTCCGCTCCTGTACTCCCTGTTCACTCATGACTGCATGGCCAGGCACAACTCCAACACCATCATTAAGTTTGCTGATGACACAACAGTGGTAGGCCTGATCACCGACAACGATGAGACAGCCTATAGGGAGGAGGTCAGAGACCTGACCATGTGGTGAAAGGACAACAACTTCTCCCTCAACGTGATCAAGACAAAGGAGATGATTGTGGACTACAGGAAAAGGAGGACCAAGCACGCCCCTATTCTCATCGACGGGGCTGTACTAGAGCAGGTTGAGAGCTTCAAGTTCCTTGGCGTCCACACCATCAACAAACGAACATGGTTCAAGCACACCAAGACAGTCATAAAGAGGGTACGACAAAACCTATTCCCCCTCAGGAGACTGAAAAGACTTGGCATGGGTCCTCAGATCCTCAAAAGATTTTACAGCTGCACCATCGAGAGCATCCTGACGGGTTGCATCACTGCCTGGTATGGCAACTGCTCGGCCTCCAACCGCAAGGCACGACGGAGGGTAGTGTGTACGGCCCAGTACATCACCGGGGCCAAGCTTCCTGCCGTCCAGAACCTCTATACCAGGCGGAGTCAGAGGAAGACCCTAAAAATCGTCAAAGACTCCAGCCACCCTAGTCATAGACTGTTCTCTCTGCTACTGCACGGCAAGCGGTACCAGAGCGCTTAGGTCCAAAAGGCTTCTAAACAGCTTCTACCCCCAAGCCATACGACTCCTGAACAGCTAATCAAATGGCTAGCCAGACTATTTGCACCTCCCCAACTATGCATAGCCACTTTAACAACCCTACCTGTGTGTCCATAATTATCTCAAACACCTCGACACCAGTGTCCCCGCACATTGACTCTATACTGGTACCCCCTGTATATAGCCCAGCTATTGTTATTTACTGCTGCTCTTTAATTATTTGTTTTTCTTATCTCTTACTTTTTTTGACTTTTTATTTTTTAGGTATTTTCTTAAAACTGCATCATTGGTTAAGGGCTTGTAAGTAAGCATTTCATTGTTGTATTTGTCATGTGACAAATTTGATTTGATTTATTATGTTTAAACTGGATTAATATCATACATTGCAAGTTACATTACATATATATATATATATATTTATATTCTTCTTTTTTTTAAGTCAAGAACTTACCACTGTTCACCCCCTCCTTGTTTCGTTTCAATGGTTCATCTCCTTTTCAGTTACGTTCTAATTTGTTTAAAAACACATTTTTCTCTTATCACAGCCATTGAACACTGTAACTGTTTTAAAGTCACCATTGGCCTCATGGTGAAATCCCTGAGCTATTTCCTTCCTCTCCGGCCACTGAGTTAGGAAGGATGCCTGTGTCTTTGTAGTGACTGGGTGTATTGATACACCATCCAAAGTGTAATTGATAACTTCACCATGCTCAAAGGGATATTTAATGTCTTCTTTTTTATTTTTACCCATCAACCAATAGGTGCCCTTCTTTGCGAGGCATTGGAAAACATCCCTGGTCTTTGTGGTTTAATCTGTGTTTGATATTCACAGCTCGACTGAGGGATCTTACAGATAATTTTATGTGTGGGGTACAGAGATGAGGCAGTCATTCCAAAATCATGCTAAACACTATTATTGCACACTTAGTCCATGCAACTTATTGTGTGACTTGCTAAGCACATTTTCACTCCTGATCTTATTTAGGCTAGCCATAACAATGTCTCACAACCGGCTGTGATTGGGAGTCCCATAGTGCGGCGCACAATTGGCCCAGCTCCGTCCGAGTTTGGCCGTCATTGTAAATAAGAATTTATTCTTAACTGACTTGCTTAGTTAAATAAAGGTTAAATAATGATTATTTTTTAAATGTAAACAAATGTGTTGAATACTTATTGCCTCAAGACATTTCAGCTTTTGATTTGAATTAATTTGTCAAAATTCCTAAAAACATAATTCACTTTGACATTATGGGTTATTGTGTGTAAGCCAGTGATTCAAAATCAAACATTTTTTTGTTAACACAACAAAATGAGGAAAAAGTCAAGGGGTGTGAATACTTCCTGAAGGCACTGTAAATAGGAGCAAGTCCATGTAATTCTTTATAGGTTAACAGTAAAACCTTGAAATCAGCCCTAGCATTAACAGGAGGCCAGTGTAGAGAAGCTAACACTGGAGTAATATGATCACACTTTTTGGGGTTTAGTCAAGGTTATAGCCGCCGTATTTTGCACTAGCTGAAGTTTAGTTAGTGCTTTACCCAGGTAGCCGGATAGTAGAGCATTGCAGTAGTTTAATCTGTGACAAAGGCATGGATACATTTTCTGCATACTTTTTTGACATAAAGTTTCTGATTTTTGAAACGTTATGAAGAAGGAAAAAAGCTGCTCGTAAAATATTTTTTTCTTTCCTGCTCTGGTCAGAATGTCTGCAGAAAGTTAAAATCCCAGAGGACTGCTCTTCTGCATCGCTCTTGTTCTCCCTGAGGACAGTGTGTGAGGAGTGTCACCTCTCTGTGTTTCCCCTGGTGGCTGCAGCGTGAAGGATGTAAGGCCGGAGGAGGACGCAGGATGGAGTGTTCCTGGAAGACAGTGCTGCTGCTGGTGTGTGCCTCTCTGGGGGTCCAGTACACAGCCATCCGCACCCTGAGAGACTCCCTGTCCGGGCCCTGCCACGGTGGCGTCTACCACTGTCAAAACCGACAGCCCAAAGGTAAGAGAAAACTCAAGCATGAAACCACTAATGCACAACAACAAGCACAATTGGCTGTACTCTACATGGCTTAGGGAGCATACATTCCAGTGTATCTACGTTGTGTGTCTACTGAGGAGTCTTACATTGCCAGAGCCCACACCCCAAAGGTAGGGTCAAAACTCTGCCAAGCATGTCCCCACTAACTCAGAAAAATAAGCACAAAGTGGCTATGCTAGTATATGGCTTAGGGAGCACACATTCTGCTGTATGTTCTAGCCTACTTTGTGTGTGTCTACCACTGCCAAAGCCAGCTTCCCAAAGGTCTAGGCATATCTCTGCCAAGCATGTAACCACTAATATAGAACAAGCACAAAGTGGCTGGACTGTATATATGGCTTAGGGAGCACACATGGGAGCCTGCATTATACTGTATGTACTTAGTGTGTGTCTACCGCTGTGAGAGCCAACAGCCCAAAGGTAAGGCTCTATTTGCAAAGCACATAACAAGACTGAGCAACAAACAGAAGTAGCTATACATTCAACTGTATGTATTTTGTTCTTTAATTAAAGTAGAATTTTAATTGAGACTGTGTTCTAGTCTTGCTCAGTAACTGGTAGGGTTTAAACTGAGGCCTCTATTATGTAGCTAGACTAGTGGAGGCTCCTCAGAGGAGGAAGGGGAGAACCATCCTCCACAGTGAATTTCATTTAAGAAAATATATTTTATATAGATAAAACTACACAAAATATATTCACATTCCACCAAATAATTAATTAAAACACACAGTTTTGCAACGAAGGTCTACAGGAGCCTCAACAACTTTGTAGGGTAGCACCATGGTGTAGTTGGAGGACAGCTAGCTAGCTTCCGTCCTCCTCTGTGTACATTGACTTCAATACAAAACCTAGGAGGATCATGGTTCTCACTTACACAGTAATTATGACAACTTCCGGAGGACATCCTCCAACCTATCAGAGCTCTTACAGCATGAACTGACATGTTGTCCACCGAATCAAAGGATCAGAGACTGAATCTAGTACTGAAAGCATAAGCTACAGCTAGCTCAGCAGTGCATAAAATGTGGTGAGTAGTTGACTCAAAGTGAGAGAAAGACAATAGGTGAACAGTTTTGAACAAATTAATTAATTCAAAAATGAAGGAGGAGCAAGTGAGATATATATTTTTTTACTTTCACTTATTTAGGTAGCAAATGCAGCTAGCTACTGTAGTTTAGCCTACTCAAACACCCTGCTCAAACAGAGGAATGCTATGTTAGCTAGCTGGCTATGACTATCCAACACTGGAACTCTTCCAAGTCAAGGTAAGCTTTTGGTTTTACTAATTTATTGCCACCGGGTCCCACCGGTTTAACTACTAAACGGCTTACAGGCTGTGTGTAACTTGGTATTGAATGTGTCACTGTCTGTCCATGTGTCACTGTCTGTCACCTAAAATCTTTCTCCTCTCGACCTGTGTGCACCTACGTTGTAACTTTCATTCATAGGCTAGGTTGTAGCAAACTCATGATGGGTATAGGGAAAATTGTTGTATCATGTAGTAGCATAAACCTATCAATGTTACATTGAACTGGGTGAATGGAATATGAATGACAGTCATCCAATATGCTGTAATAGAAATAAGGCCATGCTCATGAAAAAAATAATCGTCCTCCCTCATCTTAAACGGCACTGACAGCCACTGATTAGACAGTAGAAATAACTTGTGACTCAACTGATGGCCAGCAGTCACTTTAAATGCGACCAGTAGAGGGCATACATAGACATTTTATTTTACAATTGCTTGATAATATATTTCAAAAACCTCCTAATTGAGTATATATATTCAGGGTTCACAAGTTTGATTTTGTGAATTTTTGCCCACATAAAACATTTATGTGGTATTCATACAGGAAGAAAGTTTGTTTGCGTGGGTCATTAGTTAGTGACTCTCGAGGAGCAGAGGGAGAGAGCAAATAGTAAGCTAATACTTACCCAAGGGAAGTCCCCTTTTCATGGAGGAAAGGATGAGAGAGATGTAATATCTGTGATTCATTTTTATTCATTTGACAATTATCCTCCAGTTTATCCTCATTAATCAGCTTTCGCGGGGTGGCTGTATACGCCTTTCGTCAAGCTCGTCTCCAGATAAAAGTAACGACCCCTTTGCAATCAACTCCTCATCAGCAGTAATTACACGTTAGCAATCCGCTCTATATTTAGAGAAGAGACATTTCACCAGTCCTTGGGTAAACATCGGCAGACAAGCATCTTACTCATGCATGTTTAGCCTACTTTCTGAATTATTTAAGCAAATTGGCTGGATAGAGTCTTCAGTTGGTTTTTCTTAGTCCTCTGTTATGATGATGATACCGGATTCTATTTTACTTTTATAAACTTCTTTCATTCCACGTGTCCATGTGCCAAGAGCTTAGGATTGGTTGCAGAATGTCTTTATCTGAAATTGTATGAAAGTCAACCAATTAATATGAACAGTTATTTATAAAGTAGTAAAATAAAGAACAATCATGAAGTTGCCCTCTAAATAAGTCAACTAAGACCCATACTGTTGTATATAGACTTTTTAAATACTTAATCAACTGTATCATATTCTAGAAAGATATGCAGCTATTGTAGTTATTGCAACTATCACAGTACAATAGGCTATGTGTATTACATGGGTACAGATATCATCTCCTTGTCCCCTTGTCCTTCTAGACTCCAGGTGGAGAGCTCTGTGTGAGGACAACACGTTGCCCATGGAAACATCGGCCATGGCCTCCCGGCGCCACATCCTCCTGTTCGCCACC
Organism: Salvelinus namaycush; assembly: GCF_016432855.1. Classification (NCBI taxonomy): domain Eukaryota; kingdom Metazoa; phylum Chordata; class Actinopteri; order Salmoniformes; family Salmonidae; genus Salvelinus; species Salvelinus namaycush. The sequence continues at coordinate 45,511,783 of NC_052327.1, read as the reverse complement.
ACCCGCAGCGGCTCCTCCTTCACCGGTCAGCTCTTCAATCAGCATCCGGCCATCTTCTACGCGTTCGAGCCCCTCTACCACGTCCAGCAGGCCTTCACCAACTCCAGTGGCAGACTGCGTCGGGCCCTGGACCGCCGGGCCCTGCTGGGGGCCTACCGGGACCTCCTCCTTAACCTCTACACCTGTGACCTACGCTTCCTGGAGAACTACATCCGCCCTGAGCCCCAGGACCACGTCACTGGGTCCTTCTTCCGCCGGAGCTCTAGCCGAGCTCTCTGCTCCCCCCCTGTGTGCCCCGAGGGTGGTGAAGGGGCCTCAGCCTCTGGGAGTCAGCCTGATGAGACCTGGTGCCCCAAGAAGTGCGGGGCGCTGAACCTCACCCTGGCCTCCATCGCGTGTCTTTCACGGGGCCACGTGGCCATCAAGACAGTGCGTGTCCCTGAGGTGGGGGACCTGCGCACCCTGACCGAGGACCCTCGGCTAGACCTAAGGATCGTTCACCTGGTGCGCGACCCCAGAGCCATCCTGGCCTCGCGCATGATGGCATTCTCTGAGCAGTTTCATGCCTGGAAGATCTGGAACGCTACAGGCAGGCAGCCGCGCTACGTAGACCTAGCTCAGATCACCAGCACCTGCAGGGACATGGCAGACTCAGCAGAGACAATGCTGCAGAGGCCGGCGTGGCTGCGTGGACGCTACCTCTTGGTGCGCTACGAGGACCTGGCCCTCAACCCCAAGGAGAAGGCTCAGGAGATCTACAGGTTTGTGGGGTTGGAGATGGATGAAAGCGTGCGCTCGTGGATCGCACATAACACCAACAACAGCGCGCCTCCTACATCCGAGTGGAACTATAAGTACTCCACCACCAGAGACTCCAAAGCCACAGCAGAGAGCTGGAGGCTGAGACTAGGGTTTGATATAGTGAGGACTTTGCAGACTCTGTGCAATGATACACTCTCTCTTTTAGGCTACAGGGTGGTCCACTCTGTGGCTGATCTGAGAAACATGTCTAATAGTCTGGTGGAGCCCAGGCCTTTTCAGACTCTCGTATAACTGTGACCATGCAGGTGGTTGGATATAATGCTACAAGAGCTCCATAGTGTAACTGATATGTTGTCTGTGTCTTCACTCGAACACAGGCAATCCAATTTTGATCTTTAACCACTAATTGGTCTTTTGACCAATCAGATCAGCTCTTTTGCCTATAATTGGGCAAACAATCAGAATTGGGCTGCCTGTGTAAATGCAGCCAATGATACGTTTTATTTCACAAAAACGTTTTATGACTATGATTATGACTCTGTCTGTGTGTGTCTTCATTGCATTTAATATCTCCAAGCATGTTTTGTTTATGCCTAGCAATTTAAGATATTTACCCCCAAAATTGTTGGGAATTTAAATGCATTTCATTTACAGTTTGCATGTGGTTTGAAAATTACACTCCAAAAACCGACATAACTCAACTGCCAGTCCAGTATGTTACCTGACAGTATCGAGGAGAATCTCAGGTTTTTGAGTTGTCTTTGATAAAGCTTCTTAGTGTACGTGTTTATGTGCTGCTCCATTCAAAGTTCCTGGCTCTGCTCTTATTTATTCACCCTTATTTTACCTGGTAAATTGAGTGACAACATATTCTCTTTCACAGCAATGACCCGGGGAAGCTACATGTATACTTAAGGCCATATTTATACTTTACCTTAGAATGTTATGTTTTTAATCCTGGAAATAATATTGTTTCTATGTTCTTTTTCCTGGAAATTCAATGTGTCTATGTCCAACACTTTGTATTCATGTTTTATTTCCTAGAATATCAATTGCTGACGTTGCACTGATGCCAGCGCTTAGTACAGTAATTCTAGCCTCAAGTCACTCTAATGGTGTTATGTTTTCTGAGAATGGCTCGATGCAGGTCATCCATTTATGCTCACCTTAAAGGGATGGAGGGGATTTTTGTGAAATGAAAATTATAGTGCTTGCCTGACAAAGCATCTTCGAAAATGCTCTGAATGATGCCTGGAAACGGCTTAAAATGTCACAGGTAACCACACCATGAAGATCAGAGCCTGTATCCTACTTTGTATTGCAACCTGATTTCAAATGTACACTTCAGAACACTTCAGACAGAGGCCTTTGGTTGGTACACTGTATATACTATAATATATGTGTTATTAAAATAAAAGGTGTCAGTGCTTTGTCTTAAGTCTGTAACCATCAACTGTAAATCATGTTTGTCAAAATATCATAAAGCTATGTTTATAAATGTAATATTTTCTAAATAAATCGATTTAACATAAACAAATTGTGTTTATTTGATTAAGTTAGGCTAATTGTGCTGAAGTCAGTCAAACGACAATCCTTCAATATCAAAATGAAAACCTACAGACAAGGACATTGTGGTTAGAATAATTTATGTAACTGAGCCTGGTGCTAATTCAACATCTATCATTTTATTTCCGCTCCTATCAAATTTGGATTGTCTTCAAACCAAACCTAAATCTTGTCATTGCTGATGTGGGGAAATAAACAATCAATAGTATTGACTCTGAGAGAATCCTAGTGGACAGAATTGATGTATAATGTTAAAGGTTTCTTAAAGTTTGGTGAAAGCATGGTTCTCCTATGATTATTTTGCGAACCATATGTTATCTGATTATCTGAGAACCATATGTTTCTTAGGTGAGAATTTCAGTACTTCATCATAACATTTTCTACAGGTTTCCTCATGGTTCTATTTAAAGTCATGTTCTCAGAACATTAAGAAAACGTTCCATAAAAAAACCCACAAGAAAACATTCTAAGAATGTTATTTAAAAACATACATTCCTTTCTCAGCATCAACAAAATTCTATCCTCTATCTTGTTCAGCGTGTTCAGGTGTGTTGGCCGCACCCACTAATTGGCCACACCTGATCTTAATGAGTGCTTGTTTCCATTAAAATGGGGTTTGTATAGACTAAAATGAACAGCTTTGAATGACTTAAAAAAACTTGGCATGCTAGCTCTATCCTGATGGTACAGTGGACTAATTCCATGGATAGAGAACATAAGTTCGAATCTCACCAACACCGTGCCACAATAAAAAAAGAAATATCTTTGAAATATCTAAGCAAATTCATTTTCATGTTCTCAGAACCTTTAAAAAATGCTCAGTTTTATCTGTCAGGAAACGTGTGGCTTCGTTCCCAGAACCAATGGGAAACCAAAAACGTACGTTCCCACCACATCCAATGAACCAAATGTGCTAGCTGGGCAGCCTATGATTCAATTAGTTTATCTAACAGCCTCTCTATGGCAGGCTGCATCTCACAAACAGGAGAGGAGACAGCCATGGGTCCTTTGCCAGGTTTCCCATTTGCAATTGGCCTCAGTGCCCAAAACAGTGAGAGGTAACGTGCCATCTCGAGACACCATTTCACTGTTGAGACACTCTCCTCAGACTTACTTATTGAGATGAGTTCCGCAAGTAGTTCCTGAAGGAAACGCATTGCCCAACTAGCACATAATGTTCTAAAAACCATATGCTTCTTAGAGCTTGATGATAGCATGGTTGTCATATGGTTATTTTGCAAACAACCTTCCCACAACTTTCTGGGAATGGTGTAGGATAGTAGCTTGGCTTTGGAACATTCTCAGCACATTTAAGTAACTTGACAACAACAACAAAAAATATTGCTATTTCATTACTTTAACAAAACCTTTCCTAAAAGTTCAAACATGGTTCAATTTAATTAAAACGTTGTTAATGTCCGAGGAATGTTCTCCAACCGGTTTGTCATTGGGAATGTTCTCAAATAGTTCAGAGAACATTAAGAAACAACATGTTGTTTCTTAGTCTTGATCACGTTGAGGGAGAGGTTGTTGTCCTGGCACCACACGGCCAGGTCTGACCTCCTCCCACAAGAAAACTTCAGTAATGTTCAGAGTTCTAAAAAGTTTATTTAAAAACATATACATGCCCTTCTCAGCATCAACATAACTCTCTCTATCCTCTATCTTGTTAAGTGTGTTCAGGTGGGAACTCCAAGCACAGATAGGACACATGGTTATTTGCTTAGGCATTAATCATCCAAACACATTTCTTTTTTTATTGGTTCAAAGCAATCAACCTAAGCTAGCAGTGTTATTAAAAGTCTTATTGAAACATGTTCTCTGAACGTTATTTAATTGCCTTCAAATAACCTACCATTTCTGTTCTTGGAACGTTAATAAAACCTCCCAGCAAAGCTTTCAGGGAACCATAGTAAAACATTCTCAGAACCTCCCTGCAACCTAAAAATTCATGGCTTCTTATCCAGAACCAATGGGAAACCAAAAACGTACGTTCCCACCACTTCCAAGGAGCCAAATGTGCTAGCTGGGATTGCATTAATCATTGTATATAGCTAGCAATATTGATTGGATTTTGATTTCCCACCCTTTCAAGTGCACACATTGCAGCTTTCCCCTTTGAACACAGATATTCTCAGCTTCCTTAGGAACTATTAATGCCAATACCAAGAGCAAATCATACCAAAATGGCAGAAATGTGTGTTCTTTGATTAGCATATTCATGCTCTTCTCTCCTGTGTTCAAATAGTTAAATAGTCCCTGTGGTAATGTAACTTCACCCGACCCCGTAGCTGTTCCATAGCTGCTGACTCCGGGGATATTTTACAGCCGCCCTGAGAATCTATCTACAGAGGAAACTGAATAGAAACAGGATTTAACATGCGTGGCGAGAAAGAGAGGAGCTGTCTTTCTTTGAACCTAATCTGCAAGGCTACACAAGCCAACCATAAAGCAGGGTTTATGACACCCTTAGAGAAGTGTTTCATTGGCTTTTCCATCCTACTCTGACACACAAAGCTGCGAGTGGCCTGACTCAGTCCGCTAGCTAATCGCCCATCTCTTCACACTCGATACCCCTCTCTCTCTTCTCTCTGTCCTTAACCCTGCTGACAAATTTGGACTTATCGAGGCTGGCCATCACCATTGGCTGTCATCAGATGCAGTGCTGACATTGTAAAGTGTGAGTGCTTTGTGTGCGTGTGCACCAGAAGAGGCTGGTAGGAGGAGATATAGGGGGATGGGCTCATTGTAATGGCTGGAATGAAATCAATGGAATGGTACCAAACACATGGAGACAACGTGTTTGACTCCATTCCATTGATTCCAATATAAAGAGGACACTTTACAGCCAATGGGGGGAGAGAAGAGAACCATCTCTGCTCTTCAGTGAAAGACACAAACGACTTCCTTCTCGGGAAACATTGATCAAGCAAAGGCCACGTGCTGGTGAAAGAAGAAAGCAGACTTTCCAGTTACAACGGCTACGGAAACCAATTGTGAAATGCTATCCAGCTTGCACTCAAAGATCGGTCCACAGCTGAAATGATCAATTGTCCTATCTTTGATATTTCTAGCATTAGGCTACGCCTTGTTCTTAGACTTCCTAAAGGTTCAAATTTATTTTATACAAAATCCAAAATAAAAAATGATCTCTCCTTGATATTATACAGTATGCAAAATGTTTTCCAGACGCTATCAAGGTCCCAACAGTGGACAAACTGTTAGCATTTTTCACTCGCCTCTTGGGGAGCCGAACATGTCATTTACTGAGGGATTAAGGAGCGGTTAAGAGACCACTCTGTGGCTCCGTATCTTTATTACAGGAGCCACACAGGCCCTGAGCACACATCAGCTTCTGTCATCCTCATCACTCACACACTGTTATTTTCTCCTGCTCAGAGATGCACCCTCCATCCTCATCCCGCCACTGCCTCCTAACCACTTCTAGCACACTCATAGTCCTACACCTCAACTATATTTCATTCCTCACCTACTGCACTGACAGTGGAATCCTCATGATGGATTTAATGGGAAGATTCTGACATTCACACGTGGTCGCACATGTGTGCACATGGTGCACGCATACTGTACACACACACGACGGGCAAGGCACACACATGGCACACACACACACAAACACACTACATTTTTCAACATGGTTAGGCCTATATACAGTCTGCGTAACATGTACCAGAGGAGGCTGGTGGGAGGAGCTATAGGAAGACGAGCTCATTGTAATGGTTGGAATGGAATTCATGGAATGGATTCAAACGTGGTTTCCATTTATTCCTTTCCAGCCATTACAATGAGCTCGTCTTCCTATAGCTCCTCCCACCAGCCTCCTCTGACATGCACCATAGGCACTGTATAACATCACTATCAGATATTAGTTTCTAAAGTTTAAGTTTCATTATTATTATTCCATTGTCTTGTACTCTGGCCTATATTCCATTGCTGGCAGCCGTTGTATCTTCTATGTGTTGACTTACATGAGCCAGGCTTTTCATAGTGAGCAGTCCAGTCAGCAGAGTAGCGTCTTGAATACAACTCCTCAAGCTAAATGCGAGCCAGCAACACCAAATGTAGTACTGTCAGCGATACTACACACTACACAGCTCACAAAGGCAGCACGATGATGTACTCAAGCACTCACAACACTCCATACCACTGGATGCACTAAAGCTTTATACATATAGGTCAACCACGGCAACCCATTTAAATACTACACACACATCTGTGACTCTCTTGAGTCACATCATTACAATAATCCACATCATTACAATAATTAAATGGCTAATTGATCCCATCCCTTAGCGGCCGATTGAGTAGAATGTTCGCTGCACCACAAGGGCATATGATGATTGCTAAATTGCTGTGATAACGCTAAGGGTAATTAGGCATATTACAATTTGAGGTAATAGATGTCATAAAATGACATTTCAAACGGCGTCATATTTTCATAAAGAGGGGAGAGCTATTTTAAGTATTTTATATGTAGTATGGCATTAAAGGAGAGAGATAAGGACTTGAAATAGAAAGGAAAACACAGTGACACATGATGTACATCCCTGTATGGATTGATGTAGCCTGGGTGTCAGTCTGTTACTGCTCTCTTCTCACATTTGGAATGACAATTCCATGAGCAAAATCAGAAACAGACCTTCACACAGGCTTGGATAGATGTTGTGAGTATTCCAATACTGTAGTTATTGTACATAACATTGGTCTACTGAAATTGGAACAATACTGTATATTAAATTAAACGGTTAAAGTGCTTGAGTTCCAGTTTAAAGAAGAAAGGGAAATCTAGATGCTATAGAGTAAATTCTGTAGCTCTTTAAATGTAGGCTACAGTATGTGTCCTTTCACTGTTTCACATATGAAATGCACATCGCTAAGAGCACTGATTTAAAGGCTGCTTTGTGCCTGTGAATCTTCTCTCGGCTAAACTTTTCAAGACTATAAAAGTCTTCAATCTCAGTGGGATACTCACATCTATCATCAGGCAGATCCCTTACAGTGAGCGGCTACACTCTTTTTTCAACGTGGCTATTGTTCCCTACTGGCTTGCAGCTCTCCCTTCTTCTATTTCATCCAGCTTTGCTTTTTAATAGACATCTCAAGGAGGAAGTTGTTTTGTTTTCATGGAACTCTAGAGCTGGGTCTGTAATCATTTCAGAACAGGAGTGCTGATCTAGGATCATATTCGCCTTTTAAGTCATAAAGAATAAGAGGGGGGACCTGAATTTATAAGCACTCCTAGTCTTAGATGCTTTATGAATACCGACCCTGACGATTAGGGGAGGTAAGGAGTTGAGAGACTACCCACTGGGCAAAAACTGGTTAAATCAACATTGTTTCCATATCATTTCAACACAAAAATGTAATGTGATGACGGTGATTCAACATGGAAAACTGATTTGATTTTCAAAAAGTACGATGTCTGTGCCCAGTGGGTAGAGACCTCAGACATAATATATCTGAGAGAGGGTGAGAATGTGTGCTAGGATCAAAACCTCCCTGAATCTCAACAGATCACACATGCTGCTTATATTAGTACCATTTACCTCTCCCCTGTTACCGGGAGCTCCACGCCCCCTTATATAGAACTTCCATGCTATGCCAGAATAATGGTGGGGTCTAGGGGAATGCTGCAGCACTCTCTCCTTCTATGCTAATATTCCAACACCCTGAAGGGGATAGGCTCACTTTACATTGGACTCCTTTTATTTTTGTTTCTTTTTCCCCTCTGGATAAAGGTGCACCAGAACTGTCAGCAGTTCCTCAATGAATTCCACACTACTCTCATCTTCACAGGGAAACTCATACATAATTCACTGGCAAAGGGCACAGAACGGAACTGAACCTAACTGGGTAATATGCTTCTTCAACTAGCTTTACCTCTTGGTCTTGTTTCAATAGGATGTGTGTAAATTAGTGAGGCAGCGAATTGTGACTTTAAGGTTCAATCTGCGCATATAGTGGCTTGCAAAAGTATTCACCCCCTTGGCATTTTTTCTATTTTGTTGCCTTACAACCTGGAATTAAAATGGATTTTTGGGGGGTTTGTATCATTTGATTTACACAACATGCCTACCACTTTGAAGATGAAAAATATTTTTGGGTGTGAAACAAACAAGAAATAAGACAAAAAAAACTGAAAACTTGAGCGTGCATAACTATTCACCCCCCAAAGTCAAAACTTTGTAGAGCCACCTTTTGCAGCAATTACAGCTGCAAGTCTCTTGGGGTATGTCTCTAAAAGCTTGGCATATCTAGCCACTGGGATTTTTGTCCATTCTTCAAGGCAAAACTGCTCCAGCTCCTTCAAGTTGGAAGGGTTCCGCTGGTGTACAGCAATCTTTAAGTCATACCACATATTCTCAATTCGATTGAGGTCTGGGCTTTGACTAGGCCCATCTTTGGAAGACTGAAACAGGTTTCCCTCAAGAATTTCCCTGTATTTAGCACCATCCATCATTCCTTCAATTCTGACCAGTATCCCAGTCCCTGCCGATGAAAAACATGGTGTTCTTGGGGTGATGAGAGGTGTTAGGTTTGCACCAGACAGAGTTTTCCTTGATGGCTAAAAAGCTCAATTTTAGTCTCATCTGACCAGAGTACAGTCTTCCATATTTTTGGGGATTCTCCCAGATGCCTTTTGGCAAACACCAAACATGTTTGCTTATTTTTTTCTTTAAGCAATGGCTTTTTTTCTGGCCACTCTTCTGTAAAGCCCAGCTCTGTGGAGTGTACGGCTTAAAGTGGTCCTATGGACAGATATTCCAATCTCCGCTGTGAAGCTTTGCAGCTCCTTCAGGGTTATCTTTGGTCTCTTTGTTTCCTCTCTGATTAATGCCCTCCTTCCCTGGTCTGTGAGTTTTGGTGGGCGGCCGTCTCTTGGCAGGTTTGTTGTGGTGCCACATTCTTTCCATTTAAAAAAATAATGGATTTAATGGTGCTCCGTGGGATGTTCCAAGTTTTATATTTTTTATAACCCAACCCTGATCTGTACTTCTACACAACTTTGTCCCTGACCTGTTTGGAGAGCTCCTTGGTCTTCATGGGGCCACTTGCTTTGTGGTATTGCAGACTCTGGGGCCTTTCAGAACAGGTGTATATATACTGAGATCATGTGACACTTAAATAAAGTCCACCTGTGTGCAATCTAACTAATTATGTGACTTCTGAAGGTAATTGGTTGCACCAGATCTTATTTAGGGGCTTCATAGCGAAGGGGGTGAATACATATGCACGCACCACTTTTCTATTTGTAATTCTTTTGAATTTTTTTAAACAAGTTATTTTTTTAATTTCACTTAATCAATTTGGACTATTTTGTGTATGTCCATTACATGAAATCAAAATAAAAACCCATTTAAATTACAGGTTGTAATGCAACAAAATAGGAAAAACGCCAAGGGGATGAATACTTTTGCAAGGCACTGTAGCATAGTTCTGAAATATTGAGAATCAAAGTTTTCACATGCCAGATCTCAGAACTGTTTGTAGAGAATTCTTCTTTCATAACCCATTAAGGTCCTTACTTTAAAGGTAACAAAAGTACAGAGTATCAAAATCCTGAGACATTTGTAAATCAGATTCTTTAGGGGGATGCAATTGCAGATAGAACCTTAAAGCTCTGAAATGTCAATCTGGGTTTGAGGTTCTATCTGACACTTCTGAATTAGACATGTTGAGTTAAGAAATCTGTAGCTATTTGAATACATAAATTATATCCTTATTTTATCACGATATAGTCAGAACACATTATGAAATACATTAAGATTAATAACTGTCATCACTGAACAACAATGTGACAACATAATTTACCTTAAGATTTCTGAGGTTAGTTGTTTTTTTTGTGTGCCATTATCGCTGGCTAGACTAGCCTAGACCATACTTATAGGGAGATGGCAAAGACGTGTTCTGATTGGTCCATCTGTATAAATTCAGGCTTGTGATTGGATTACAGATAGAACCATAAATTCAAATGGGTTCATGCAGACAGAATTTTCTAGTTGTTCATTTTTTTCACTTACTTATTCAAAAAATCTAACTTCACAGACTTATGAAGAACCATCTAAAGATCAATTACGTGACAAACTAATTTTTGACAAAAATGTCAGACTTTCTAGTCTCAAGGTATTGCTCATTTCAATATGCGAAAGGGATAGAAACAGGCAAAGAGAGGGAGATAGAACTATATACGAGATATTGTAGCAATAGCTTTTTGTGACACACACATGAAGCTGTCTCTTTTGGTTCAAAGGTGGTCATTTAAGTGTTTTTAAAGCTGTTTATATTTTTTATGCCACAGATCCAAACTCAGTGGAAGTAGTAAGAGTTTGAACGGACCTGTGAGTAACTGTTGGGAAAGATGGCATACAGTCTAATCCTGGGCTTTCAGCAACCAATGGAAAATCTGCCCTGAACCTGACAGACCAGCTGCCCTCACTGCAAACCTCCTCTCTCCTCTCCTTTCCTCTCTGCTCCCCCACTCCTCTTGTTTCCAGTCACACAGGTTGGGTCCCATCGGCACCCCTGGCTGACACATCAGCTGATGCTAACAAATGACGGACCTCCCCCCTGACAGCGGCTCCATCTGTCTATGTCAAAGTAATTGAATTTCATAAATATAATCAGAGGGTCTGTATACTGCTGCTCTCTCCTCTGTCCTGTTTTTCAGAGTACACAGATACTGCAACCAGATTAACAACAGAACAGGGAACGTGCCCACATGGCAAACTCACGCTATTGATGTTCATCCATCAGACCCAACGTTGTTTTGCGTCCTAAGAATAATGAACAGGAAACCAATTCAGCCAGCCCATTTGTCAGCCGATCTAATGGGAGGAGGAAGTAACAAGTGAAAATGCCCCAGCTAGATTGATTGGTTAATAGAAGAGTAATTGATGCCCCCTCTGCAATCATGATTATTTGTTTTTGTGTATGAGACTGGGAATAGTATTGCTTCGAACTACACCAGATACATTTACATTGATGAAGAGAATGAATATACTGTACCAGAAGATAAGTGACTACTGCTGGTTAAAAGAATCACAAGTGATGAATGGAAGTGAACTTGAAAACAATGGCATGGCTCATTCATAATTTGACCATAGTCAGCTATTATGCCCATTGCCCAATATTTAGCAATTTACATACTTTATCCTCTTCATTCCTGCCTGTACTAACATTTTTCAACGTTGACAGAATCTTTAGGAAGGGTCATTGAATAGGCTCAAACAACATGTTCTGCTGAATCGGAGCCTCTTTCAAAAGCCTCCACTCTCAATAATAGCAAACCTAATTAGCTTTAAACGAGTCTTAGCTACTTTGGCCTCAAACGCATCCTGAGAATGGTAATCCCAGTTGATGGTTGTTGAGGATCATCATCATCGATCCAGAGGCCCAGCTTTTGGTCCATGAGAACGCTAGCTATATCGACTAGGCTTCCAGAGCTTCAGTCTGTAGATTTAAAACATGTCGGGGTGCAAATGATCTTAACAAAGATACAATTGACGGGTTCTAGCAGGTTCTCAAAGACTGAGGGTCTAATTAGCACAGATGTAGGCAGCCGAAAGTCCCTTGAGAACATCAGTATCCTGACAACAGAAAATCTTCTCTACTCCTCACGTTGCCCTCAGACGCAGCAAGAGATCTGGAGGCTCTTGATGCTAGCTATGGTAAGCCGAGCGAGCATTGCTGTTTCTTACCGTTTCCTTAGGTGTTAATACCAACAAAGCACATCATATCTATTCTCATAGAAAATCAAATGATGAATTCTGAAACTTTGTATTATGAAAGACTGTGGGAAATTATGTCTTCACCTCATTTGATTACTATAAACAAGCAGAGTAGCTAATGGGTACTTGGACAGTGATGGGCACCTGTTAATGACTCCCAAACAGAAGAAACCAAAGTATTCAGTGCTGGAGCTGAGCTAACATATAGTCTATATGCCAGGACAGCCTAGATTTGAGCAGTCATCATTGTGTTGAAGGTCTCTGCTGTCTATGTCCTCCTGATAGGTTTAATTTTCACAATAATTGATAGTTTGTCAGAGCATCTGCTGTGCTGGGGGAGAGTGGCAACATATGGCATGTTTAATTAGTGTAAACCATCTCATCTCCCTCCCCATAGATGTGTTAGACCTGGTGGAGACCATTCCTTGCAGAGCGGCCCATAGCGTGGGATTCACAGGCATTTCCAGCCCAATTCACATTGTTGAGTTCACTTGCTGAATTAATTAGCATGCTTCCTGGCCACCTGAGCCTTGGTCTCCACACAAAAGCACACATATATATATATATATATATATATATATATATATATATATATATATATATATATATATATATATATATACACACACACACACACACACACACACACACACACACACACACACACACACACACACACACACACACGGGGGCAGATACACAAACAAATGCAAACAAGCGCCCACACACACAAACACACACACATACAATATGCCCCAAAAGATTGGAAAAACATTTACAGGATCTGATTTGTCTGAAAATGATATCTGTGAGGCAGGCTTTTGTACCCCAGATATCTTTCTGACCCCAGGAGTATTGTGTGTCTGTTTTCATATTACTTAAGTGGTATCTTTTATAAGCATTTTGGGTAATTTTTCTTAAGAGAGTGGTCCCTCTAATGGATTTGAACATTAAACTGATGAAGAAGAATTTATTGGCTTATCGGGGACATAAAGCAGGGTTTTAAGCAAGCTTTTATAATCCGAGTTCTTGCCACTAATAGAATAAACACAACGGTCTTGTCTCAAATTGTGATTGTGTAGATCCGCCCTTGCCAATGGACAAATATATTAAAGAAGATACCGAGAAGCATTGGCTCATGCACATGCTATTTTAAAAATCTGATTAAAATGATTGAGGCTTGTGTCTGCTGGCAGGCCCCTTCAAGTAGGCTTGAATGTTGAAATTAAATTACTTTAAAAGTAAATTATCTTTACAGCAGTAGCCTTACTTAGCTATTTAGTGTAGTAGCATACTGTAGGTCCTATAGTATGCTGCCTTTTCAGAAAGCATTTGAGTGAACTGACCTGAATTGGTTTGAAATAGGCTTATAGCCAAATGTAGGCTACCTCACAACGCAATAAGAGAATAATACAATTCTGTGCATTTGATAGTGGCAGGTAGCCTAGCGGTTAATAGTGTTGGTCCAATAACTGAAAGGTCGCTGGTGAAAAATCTGTCGACGTGCCGTTGAGCAAGACACTTAATCCTAATTGCTCCTGTAAATCACTCTGTAAAAGAGTGCCTGCTAAATGACAAACATTTTAATTTGAGCACCGGTTTCCATCTACAACAGTGAACAATTTAGCTTTTCAACTCTTGGAAGTCAAGAGTGGCTGTGAGAGGTTGAAAAAATACTTTCAAGTTATTAAAGTGCCTGGCTTTATTATCAATAAGAAAACTTTTCAACTAAAGTCAGAAACCATAGATACAGAGATGCAGCATGGTTAGCATTAGACTGCATTCAACCTTTTCCTTAGTAGTGTGGCTACTGGTTTATATCTCCAGTTTCAGGAGAGGGAAAGGACTTCTGCGGTCAAAGAGAAGAATATAGCCATGAAAAGGCTCTCATTCTACAGCTCCCAAAGATGAATACTGACTCTGTCAACCATGCAGAACATGAAAGGGCCCCCTTTATTCTGATAAACACGAAAGTCACAGGAAATTTGTGGCTCTGAAAGCCACACTTTCACCATTTTGAAAAGGCCTTTAAGTCGTATGATGGTAAGTGTGAAATCTCATACAACATTATCTTTCTTTCTGAGAAGAGATCGGAACTTGAAAAAGGAAAAAATGAAGATAAAACTTGAATGGATTAAACCTCACTCTACTGAATTCAGACAGGTCACCATGGTTAAGGATATCCTCAGAGAAGTAGTAGGCACAGGGTTATCCTTTTATGGATGGCATCTTCTTTGAGCGCTAATTCTTGCCCTTGGCGTATGAATTTCAAGGAAACACATCACAATGCTGGGCAAAAACTCTTCTTGGCAATCTCCACCACAAACCTGCCTTCAACATCTGTGGTCCATTACCATACTTGAATTATCTTATGTTCACTTTAGCAAAGAACCCCAACTGGGATTTTGATGCCCCCCTGCAAATAGCCTACATCTCTGAGCCTCTCCCCCTCCAACACAGAGGGGCATCATTTATATATATTTATTGTGATTTTTTGGGGGTAGATCAGCTTCCATCAACGTAATTGTCAGCATTATTTCCAATCCCCCATATATATGTTTTGTATATATACAGTTGAAGTCGGAAGTTTACATACACTTAGGTTGAAGTCATTAAAACTTGTTTTTCAACCACTCCACAAATCTCTTGTCAAAACTATAGTTTTGACAAGTCGGTTAGGACATCTACTTTGTGCATGACACAAGTCATTTTTCCAACAATTGTTTACAGACAGAATATTTCTGTCATGGCTTTAGAAGCTGCTGATAGGCTAATTTACATCATTTGAGTCAATTGGAGGTGTACCTGTGGATGTATTTCAAGGCTTACCTTCAAACTCAGTGCCTCTTTGCTTGACATCATGGGAAAATCAAAAGAAATCAGCCAAGACCTCAGAAAAAAATTTGTAGACCTCCACAAGTCTGGTTCATCCTTGGGAGCTATTTCCAAACGCCTGAAGGTACCACGTTCATCTGTACAAACAATAGTACGCAAGTACAAACACCATGGGACCACGCAGCCGTCATACCGCTCAGGAAGGAGAAGTGTCTCCTAGAGATGAACGTACTTTGGTCCGAAAAGTACAAAATCAATCCCAGAACAATAGCAAAGGACCTTGTGAAGATGCTGGAGGAAACAGGTACAAAAGTATCTATGTCCACAGTAAAACGAGTCCTATATCGACATAACCTGAAAGGCCGCTCAGCAAGGAAGAAGCCACTGCTCCAAAACGGACATAAAAAAGCCAGACTATGGTTTGCAATTGCACATGAGGACAAAGATCGTACTTTTTGGAGAAATGTCCTCTGGTCTGATGAAACAAATATAGAACTGTTTGGCCATAATGACCATCGTTATGTTTGGAGGAAAAAGGGGGAGGCTTGAAAGCCGAAGAACACCATCCCAACTGTGAAGCACGGGAGTGGCAGCATCATGTTGTGGGGGTGCTTTGTTGCAGGAGGGACTGGTTTACTTCACAAAATAGATGGCATCATGAGAAAGGGAAATTATGTGGATATATTGAAGCAACATCTCAAGACATCAGTCAGGAAGTTAAAGCTTGGGTCTTCCAAATGGACAATGACCCCAAGCATACTTCCAAAGTTGTGGCAAAATGGCTTAAAGACAACAAAGTCAACGTATAGGAGTGGCCATCACAAAGCCCTGACCTCAATCCTATTGAAAATTTGTGGGCAGAACTGAAAAAGCATGTGTGAGCAAGGAGGCCTACAAACCTGACTCAGTTACACCAGCTCTGTCAGGAGGAATAGGCCTAAATTAGGACAACTTATTGTGGGATAGGTCAACTTATTGTGGGAAGCTTGTGGAAGGCTACCTGAAACATTTGACCCAAGTTAAAGGCAATGCTACCAAATACTAATTGAGTGTATGTAAACTTCTGACCCACTGGGAATGTGATGCAAAAAATAAAAGCTGAAAAAAATAATTCTCTCAACTATTATTCTGACATTTCACATTCTTAAAATAAAGTGGTGATCCTAACTGACCTAAAACAGGGAATTTTTCTCAGATTAAATGTCAGGAATTGTGAAAAACTGAGTTTAAATGTATTTGGCTAAGGTGTATGTAAACTTCCGACTTCAACTGTATTTATAAAATATACATATTTGTATATATTTTTCTTTATTATTTTCCCCTAACCCTATCACCCCTCCCCTAATTGGAGTAACCTAATGTACAACAAGATTTACAGGCTGACCACACCGCTCGCTTCGCGTGCGCGAGCGTTGCAAAATAAATGTAGGAATCTATGTTATTCAATTATTGCACCCACACTGCTCGCGCGCGTCAATTAGTGTCTGTGTTGCCAAGGGCTAAAATATAAGTAATTCCTATTTCTGACGCAGATCGCACTGCAAGTCCTGCCTCTCCCATCTCCTCATTGGTTTATAGAAGCAGGTACCCACGTGCCATCTCCTCATTGGTTATACCCACGTGGGTGATTGAAAGATGAACTGTTGCCGGTTGTCGTGGTAATACTATGAAAGTTTAGATGCCAATCACTATATAAGTTAAACGATGAAAAAGCCTGGAAGGAGGAGAGATGACTAGAAACGATTCGGTTGACCGTTTTTATGTGTGGATTAATTGTCGGAGTAGAGGACCTTGTGCATTTCAGGTAAAATAACAACCTAATGTTTATATCCCATGACAAATTAGCTAGCAACAACAAGCTAGCTAAATAGGACAAATTAGCTAGCAAGTGCAAACTAAATTGCCATAAATGTTTAATGCTTTTCGACCTGTCCCCAAATGAATGTCATTGGTTCAGAGTTTGTTTGATATTTGAACCTGTGTGTCGTGATCGCGTTTGGTGTAGGGGGACAAAATAAATGTATGCACGATGGCGCACGCGCGCAGCCGGTTTGGGTTCCGTGTTAAGATTCTACTTCCAGCTTATACATGCTATATACATTTGACGGACACAGTATTTTTCACAATAGTTATCTTTCGTTCGTTTTTGGTCCCTACCTTCAGCTACCCTCAACCCCTCCCATCTATCTCTGAAGAGCATCCAGGTCTGATTTTTATTTGACATATTTTCAATTGTGCTATTTCTCAGAAGTTCTGAACCTACAGTACACACAGCCCATGGGCTCTGCATATGAACTGTGTTGAGCAGCAGCAGAGGCTGTTGGTTGTTACATCTTGCTATGGGCTTTTTTAGCATAATGACTGTGCTCCTGGAGCATGACCCACACCATTGCCAACGTGAGCCGGGAGGGCCACAGTGACTTTGCTGGAGGAGAACCCTGCTTCTCTCCCGGAATCAGGCCACAGAGCCAGCCCAGACACCCACTTCTTTGGAGAGAAAAGAGGCTTACAGCATGTTTGCCGCAGCCTCCCACTCATACAGTGTATTAAGTGTTGAAGACGAGACAAGGGGAGAAAACGAGATTCGAGGAACACACCCTTCGGCAAGACAAGTCTCCTTGTAACACCGACTGAGGGTTTGTTCTCCATTACTATTACCTGTGCTGTGTGTGCTGAAAGCAAAAGGTGGAATGAATAGGGTGTCTACGGATGTCTGCACAAGATGAACTGTCCGCTCTGCTCGATTGTGTTTTCCCGGGGAATCTAAAAATACACACAGCCCAAATTGTATGTTTGACAGATTAGTCAATGAAACCTTTGAGCAGCAAGTTGAATTAGGCCAGTTATAAAATCATTATTGATCACATGGGAATAAATGAGACCTTTATACTGCCATGACCATGAGTGAAAGAAACTCAAAGCCACGTGTTCTCAATTTGTGTAATCTGTCAGTGTAATTTGTTTCTTAGGTACTTGTATTTTACTCTCTTTTTCTCAAGTGCATTCATGGATTGCTGGGCTTGTCCATCAGGCTAATAGGAACAGTAAGAGCATATCAATATCCTTAGAGCTGGACTGCATACAGTAGGGACAGAGCATGAATACATCAACAAAACAACAAATAAGCCTTTCAGAACATAATTCAAGAACCAAAACAGGTTTGTGTGTTCTACAATAACAACTCTCAAGCAATCAACCAGCTAAAAAGCCTCTGGGAGCTTCTCACTAATCTCAGTCTTGTAAAATGTTATCTAGAATGTTGTCTGAGAGAGTGGGTGCTCAGTGAATGGAATGCTGTGTGGAGTCAGGACACCTGAGTTTACGTCTTCAGTTCACCTTCAGTTCATTTAATTGTCAAATATCCAGCTATTTAACAGTACTCATAATATCATATTCCATAATCTGTACCTTTGTTTAACTAAATGGTTGTGAGTTACACAATCCAACATCAATGACCTTGTCCCATTGGGTACTATGATACCTTGCCAAATGGAGAGAGGAAGCTGGCTAACTATAAGAATACAGAAAGACAGTCTTTTTTCTTCATTGGTATAAGGTGCTAAAGGTTTCCTGTATAATTTGAGGAATATTTGTGTATAGCGAAGGGAAGACATAAACTCAATTGTCGCCCTTCGACCCGAAGGAAGTCGAAGGTTAAGACATTGGGTTAGCAAGCCGGAAACCCAGGTTTGATTTCCACCGGTTACATTTGGAAAACCAGTTTGGCTATGAGAAAACTCACAAATCAAAGTCCTCATTTCTCAAAGATATTATGTAACGACTGTAACATGGGGAATATTTATAGAGGCACGCGGGTCTGCTGCTACTTGCACAATCCATCTTCCCTCTGCATGTGCTATCCACCAGGAAGCTCAGAATGCCTCCTTACTACCTATCGTGTCACTGCTGCCTTTGGAGCAGGAGTCATTAGAGGGGGAAACAACCTATTTCATTATATTGTTGTGGTGACATTTGTATGATTAAGCACATCTCCAGGGGAAACATTTAGCAGCTTAAGCTCTGAGGTGTGATAAGCCAGAACCTTGCGATGGAGTGGTGGAGTGTCACGTATCATAGACAGGGATTCTCTTTCTTTTTCACTTTCTCTTCTCTCTCTTACTTTCTCTCTATCCCTCTGCCTGGCGTAACAAAGTGCAGAGCATAACCTGCTGCGATGGGACTCTGCTGTTGTCTCCTGACAACTGTGTTGAGAAACCTCGACTAATCACCATCTGTGAATGTTGAGTCCACAATTTTGTTTAAGACCTTGATCAACTATGCAGATGCCATTAAGACAATACGAACAAAATAACTTTGGCTCTGACCTTCTTGTTGACCTAGTGTCCTGGAGAAATGGACCTGAAGACAATTAACGGGGACATTTAATTACCAATAAGGACCAATCACAACATTTACCAGAGAGATATCATGGTGTGGGATCAATAATAACCTGAGTTGAACTACTGAGTTGACCAATTAACTATTGAACTGTACAGTACACCAACGTGGGTGTAGAAAGAGTGTGACAACCATAAACAATCCAAACAATCCAACCCTGTTCGAATGTCTAGTCCAGCTACCCTAGTGTCAATCCATGCAGGTCGTTGGGTATTATTTAATGATTGTGTATAATGACTGCACCTGGTTGCTGATGGCCAAACAATGAGACTCTGTACCAACACCATTCAGCATGCCCAGAGCTTAGAGCATATTACACTCTAAAATTAGTTGAAAGGCTAATTACTTCTAAAAACTGCGATTTTCAGAAACTCCAGACACATGGTTCAACAGCCTCAGACAAACTATTTTGCACACACACAAACGCCTGCAAACATCCACACGCACGCACACACGCGCACGCACACACTAACAAGGTTACCCAACCCTCTTTGGCTGGGTTGTATTTCCCAAAGGCACATCCGTGCAGTTACTACGACTCCACTACATAAAGGGAAATAACCAAGTCAGTCCTTCAGAGAACTGTTTACTTGATTTCCTGGATTCTACCCCACAGGTTCTCTAATGGGTATTTTACAATACAAGGAGTGTCTTGGTCTTTACAACTGAGAGTCAAAGTGGGCCTGTTGTTTTGCTACTGTGCTGCAGTAGAAGAAACCTGCGTTGTTCTATGAATTAAGGTCATAAGAAAAAGGAGAGGTGAGATTGAAAAAGCCTTAGGGTCTGGACTTTTTCCTGATCAGGTCATGTGGTCAGGAAAAACTCTTCTGATAGTACAGAGAAAATACCAGTCACTTTTCAGCCCTGTTTACATGTAAAGTGACTTCAGAAAGTATTCACGCACCTTGACTTTTTACACATTTTGTTGTGTTACAGGCTGAATTTTAAATGGATAAAATGTAGATTTTTTTGTCACTGGCCTACGCACAATATCCCATAATGTCAAAGTGGAATTATGTTTTTTGACATTTTTACAGATGAATTAAAAAACTAAAAAATGAAGTCTTGAGTCAATAAGTATTCAACCCCTTTGATATGGCAGCCTAAATAAGATCAGGAGTAAAAATGTGCTTAACAAGTCACATAATAAGTTGCATGGACTCGCTGTGTGTAATAAGTGTTTAACATAATTTTTTAATGACTACCTCATCTCTGTACCCCACCCATACCATTATCTGTAAGATCCCTCAGTCGAGCAGTGAATTTCAAACACAGGTTCAACCACAAAGACCAGGGAGGTTTTCCAATGCCTCGCAAAAAATGTCACCTATTGGTAGATGGGTAAAAAAAAAAAAGCAGACATTGAATATCCCTTTAAGCATAGTGACGTTATTACCGTAATTATACTTTGGATGGTGTAGCAATATATCCAGTCACTACAAAGATTTAGGCGTTCTTCCTAACTCAGTTGCTGTAGAAGAAGGACACCGCTCAGGGATTTCACCATGAGGCCAATGGTGCCTTTAAAACAGTTATAGAGTTTAACGGCTGTGATAGGAGAAAACTGAGGATGGCTCAACAACATTGTAGTTAGTCCACAATACCAACCAAATTGACAGAGTGAAAATAAGGAAGCCTGTATATATTCCAAAACATGCATCCTGTTTGCAACAAGGCACTAAAGTAATACTGAAAAAAATGTGCCAGAGCAAATAAATTTCTGTCTTGAATACAAAGTGTTATGTTTGGGGCAAATCTGATACAAAACATTACTGAGTACCACTCTCCATATTTTCAAGCATGGTGGTGACTGCATCGTGTTATGGGTATGCTTGTAATCGTTGGGCCCTCCCGAGCGGCGCAGGGGTTCTAAGGCACTGCATCGCAGTGCTAGCTGTACCACTAGAGATTCTGGGTTCGAGTCCAGGCTCTGTCGCAGCCAGCTGCGACTGGGAGACCCATGGGGCGGCGAACAATTGGCCCAGCATCGTCCGGGTTAGGGGAGGGTTTGGCCGGCAGGGATGTCTTTGTCCCATCACGCACTAGCGACTCCTGTGGCGGGCCGGGCGCAGTGCACGCTGACACGGTCAGCAGGTGTACGGTGTTTCCTCTGACACATTGGTGCGGCTGGCTTCCGGGTTAAGTGGGCATTGTGTCAAGAAGCAGTGCGGCTTGGCTGGGTTGTGTTTCGGAGGACGCACGGATCTCGGCCTTCGCCTCTCCCGAGTCCGTATGGGAGTTGCAGCGATGAGACAAGACTGTAACTACCAATTGGATACCAAGAAATTGGGGAGAAAAAAGGGGTAAAAAATTTACTAAAAATAAAAAAATATGCTTGTAATAGTTAAGCACTGGGGAGTTTTCAGGATAAAAATATATATAATCTAATGCATCTGCCTATGTCGGCCTTCCGCATCTGTGGTGGAAGGTGGCCGAGCTACAGCGGTGTTTGTCAGACCATGAGAAATTCCAGCCTACAAACTATTATGACCACTCTATGGAAAGCGAAGACTCTCAGTTTTTGCTCTACGACCCCCACAAGTGTCACGGGACTCGTCTGAAGTCGGTATGCCAACTTCTGTCTGTAGCGTCAAAAAAACATTTGAGCTACAAAGTAATATGGAACACTATGGAAAGGGGAGACCCTCACGAACAAGATGTTTTTCTCTTTTTTGCTTCACTGCGCTTTGAACCATTTAAAAGCACAGCAAAGTTCAAATGGAAATACAATGTCAGATATTGAGTTGTGACGGCCTGAACATGCACGCTTTATATGATTACATAAAAATAAATGTATAGTTACAGTAACCTCAAAATGTGGTCATGGATGTGTTACTCATTTTAAGGTCGAATGTTACATTAGTTTGTAAAATAGCCTTAACCTTATAGGTTAAGCCTTAAGCTATTTACAGTATTATAAAAGATCATATTGAATTCTGTTTGGTTGAAAACTCGACCAAATATCAACATTTCAAGAAGCTGTATCTACTGCTTGGATAGTTCCATCTGAGCCAAGGTTTGTCTATTTGAAATTTGATTACAATGATGACATAATCATGGGGTTGAAATGTCACTCTCAAAACAACAGTTTAGTTGATTACTTTTTTTAAATCCAATGTATTTTTCACGTAGATTCCATGACACAATACATTGACAAATGACGTTGAAACAACGTTGGCTGCTATTCTACCAATTTTGCCATGGGGTGAAGAGAATAATCAGCAGTTTTACAGCTAATTTCCTGCAATTGTACAAATTTTGTCATTGGGCGAAGAGAAAGGTTTGACATTTTTAATATGATATCTGAGTGAGCGTGACGAACAAAATACATTTTCCCCCGGATCGGTAATTGAAATTATTTCTACAAGTTTAGATAGCTGGCTAGACTTGGTCTAATTGATTGACTGACTTAACAAGAGAAAAACTGCTGATGCACAACCAAATTTCAAAATTCCACCTTGTGTATTCTACTACTCTAAATCTCAACAATAAGTTGAGACATTAGTTTTTATTTAAAAAATATATATATTTCACCTTTATTTAACCAGGTAGGCCAGTTGAGAACAAGTTCTCATTTACAACTGCGACCTGGCAAAAATAAAGCAAAGCAGTGCAAACAAAAACAACAACACAGAGTTACACATGGGATAAACAAACATACAGTCAATAACACAATAGAAAAATATGTATACAGTGTGTGCAAATTAAGTAAGGAGGTAAGGCAATAAATAGGCCAATAGTGGCAAAGTAATTACAATTTAACAATTTACACTGGAGTGATATATGTGCAGATGAGGATGTGCAAGTAGAAATACTGGTGTGCAAAAGAGCAGAAAAACAAAAACAAATATGGGGATGAGGTAGGTAGTTGGTTGGATGGGCTATTTACAGATGGGCTGTGTACAGCTGCTGCTCTGACAGCTGATGCTTAAAGTTAGTGAGGGAGATAAAAGTCTCCAACTTCAGTCATTTTTGCAATTCGTTCCAGTCATTTGCAGCAGAGAACTGTAAGGAAAGGCGGCCAATGAGGTGTTGGCTTTAAGGATGACCAGTGAAATATACCTGCTGGAGCACGTGCTACGGGTGGGTGTTGCTATGGTGACCAGTGAGCTGAGATAAGATGGAGCTACAGTTGAAGTCGGAAGTTTACATACACCTTAGCCAAATACATTTAAACTCAGTTTTTCACAATTCCTGACATATAATCCTAGTAAAAATTCCCTGTCTTAGGTCAGTTAGGATCACCACTTAATTTTAAGAATGTGAAATTCCCAGTGGGTCAGAAGTTTACATACACTCAATTAGTATTTGGTAGCATTGCCTTTAAATTGTTTCACTTGGGTCAAATGTTTCAGGTAGCCTTCCACAAGCTTCCCACAATAAGTTGGGTTAATTTTGGCCCATTCCTCCTGACAAAGCTGGTGTAACTGAGTCAGGTTTGTCGGCCTCCACGTTTTTTAACCCATAATTTTCTATAGGATTGAGGTCAGGGCTTTGTGATGGCCACTCCAATACCTTGACTTTGTTGTCTTTAAGCCATTTTGCCACAACTTTGGAAGTATGCTTGGGGTCATTGTCCATTTGGAAGACCCATTTGCGACCAAGCTTTAACTTCCTGACTGATGTCTTGAGATGTTGCTTCAATATATCCACATAATTTCCCTTTCTCATGATGCCATCTATTTTGTGAAGTAAACCAGTCCCTCCTGCAACAAAGCACCCCCACAACATGATGCTGCCACTCCCGTGCTTCACAGTTGGGATGGTGTTCTTCGGCTTTCAAGCCTCCCCCTTTTTCCTCCAAACATAACGATGGTCATTATGGCCAAACAGTTCTATATTTGTTTCATCAGACCAGAGGACATTTCTCCAAAAAGTACGATCTTTGTCCTCATGTGCAATTGCAAACCATAGTCTGGCTTTTTTATGTCCGTTTTGGAGCAGTGGCTTCTTCCTTGCTGAGCGGCCTTTCAGGTTATGTCGATATAGGACTCGTTTTACTGTGGACATAGATACTTTTGTACCTGTTTCCTCCAGCATCTTCACAAGGTCCTTTGCTATTGTTCTGGGATTGATTTTGTACTTTTCGGACCAAAGTACGTTCATCTCTAGGAGACACTTCTCCTTCCTGAGCGGTATGACGGCTGCGTGGTCCCATGGTGTTTGTACTTGCGTACTATTGTTTGTACAGATGAACGTGGTACCTTCAGGCGTTTGGAAATAGCTCCCAAGGATGAACCAGACTTGTGGAGGTCTACAAATTTTTTTCTGAGGTCTTGGCTGATTTCTTTTGATTTTCCCATGATGTCAAGCAAAGAGGCACTGAGTTTGAAGGTAAGCCTTGAAATACATCCACAGGTACACCTCCAATTGACTCAAATGATGTAAATTAGCCTATCAGCAGCTTCTAAAGCCATGACATCATTTTCTGGAATTTTCCAAGCTGTTCAAAGGCACAGTCAACTTAGTGTATGTGAACTTCGGACCCACTGGAATTGTGATACAGTGAATTATAACTGAAATAATCTGTCTGTAAACAATTGTTGGAAAAATGACTTGTGTCATGCACAAAGTAGATATCCTAACCGACTTGCCAAAACTATAGTTTGTTAACAAGAAATTTGTGGAGTGGTTGAAAAATGAGTTTTAATGACTCCAACCTAAGTGTATGTAAACTTCTGACTTCAACTGTATACCTAGCAAAGACTTATAGATGTTCTGGAGCCAGTGGGTTTGGCGACGAATATGTAGCGAGGACCAGCCAACGAGAGTATATAGGTCGCAGTGGTGGGTAGTATATGGGGCTTTGGTGACAAAACGGATGGCACTGTGATAGACTGCATCCAATTTGCTTGGAGGCCAATTTGTACATCCCCGAAGTCAAGGATCGGTAGGATTGTCCGTTTTACGAGGGTAAGTTTGGCAGCATAAGTGAAGGAGGCTTTGTTGCGAAATAGGAAGCCAATTCAAGATTTAACTTTGGATTGGAGATGCTTAATGTAAGTCTGGAAGGAGAGTTTACAGTCTAGCCAGACACCTAGGTATTTATAGTTGTCAACATATTCTAGGTCAGAAGCGCGTTTGGAGGTTTGTTAACAGTGTCCAAAGAAGGGACAGATGTATACAGAATGATGTCGTCTGCGTAGAGGTGGATCAAAGAATCACCCGAAGCAAGAGCGACATCATTGATAAATACAGAGACAAGAGTGGGCCAGAGAATTGAACCCTGTGGAACCCCCATAGAGACTGCCAGAGGTCCAGACAACAGGCCCTCCGATTTGACACACTGAACTCTATCTGAGAAGTAGTTAGTGAACCAGGTGAGGCAGTCATTAGAGAAACCAAGGCTGTTGAGTCTCCCGATAAGAATATGGTGATTGACAGAGTCGAAAGCCTTGGCCAGGTCGATGAAGACGGCTGCACAGTACTGTCTTTTATCGATGGCAGTTCTGATATTGTTTATGATATCGTTTAGTTGCCCATCCTTGAGCTAGGCTATTCTGTAGCCAGCTACTTCCACTTGGTAATGACGTTTGTTTTTGATTACAATTACTATCACAATAAACTAAAACGGGAGGCAACAGTCAGAAAGTATAATTGGCTTAACAGCCAAAGTGTATTATTTTTAACGTACTATTAAAATACTACTCACTTATAGGAATGTGTAATTGTTTACAAGTTGCTGACTAGCGATCCAATAAACCCATCGTCAAAAACCACAACCACAAGTAACTTCCTGTTCTTCGACGGACTTTGGCCAGACTGAAGAAGGGTCAGTACTATCCGAGATCCATAGGACGTCCCTACCCTAAACCCTACCATTAATACCTACCGCTACCCTAACCGTAACCATTTTAAATTTCAACTTCAATGGGGTAGGGACATCCCAAGGATGCCGGAGTTGTGTCAAGTTGGCTGGATACCCTTTGGGTGGTGGACCATTCATGATACACACGGGAAATTGTTGAGCATGAAAAACCCAGCAGCGTTGTAGTTCTTGATACAGTGGCGACCTGTCATTCAGGGTAGGTTTCCTGTTTTGCATGTTATTTTGGAATTAATATGTGTCACATTTCAGTTTGCAAACAATAAAAAAAAATATATATATATAATTGAGTTAATAAAGCTGCATACAAATGTGGTCTATTTTTTGTTTTCTTGAGTAAGGCAGCTCCAAAATGCAGGTGTTTCAGCCTAGCTCAGTGCTACGAAGTGTTGCGCCGTGATTGGCTCAGTGTTCTGTCACTCATGGGTACACTACATCACCGCCAAGTCAAGTAGAGCTCGAAAATTTTAGCCCCTTGGGTGCTGCCCTAGAGTTATATTAGAAGTGCCCATCCAAGAAGGCTCAAGGTTATTGGCCACAGATAAAATGACATCAAATCACATTATACAGTAGCTTTAATTGGACTGATCATGTCAACATCATACTTTCAAAATCTTAGCTAGCAGTCATCATCATGAATCAAGTCGACAATCTACTGGCAAATCCTTTTTTATCCTTGTCATATGAAGAGAAATAATGAAGAGAAATTATAGATAAAATGTATCGGTGCTCATCGGCCATTGGACATAAACATTACACAACAAGTTGGAAATCGCAAATTCAACAATGAGTGGTTTGGAAGAAATCAGTGTGGCTAACTGCAAGTATTGCAAAGCAATCATTAGCCTGCTATTCAGTGGAGTGGCTGTGTGGTCCCAAATATAAGACTACAGGTCTCTTTTCTCTAGTTTAAAATTATAAACATTCAACATTGGCTATGCTGTCAATGAAACCTGATTTGTGCCGCGCTCAAAACAACTGTTAACTCGGAACTGCAAAATCTGACTTTAGTGAGTTCAAGACAACTGGGATCTCGGGAAAAATGATCTACGACTGGGTAAATACATTTTGAACTTTCATCCAACTTGGAATTGTATATTCGGAACTCGGGCCTCTTTCTAGAGCTACGACATGAAGATCACTGACGTCATCATGATTCAACCTTTTTTTTTGAGTTCCCAGTTGTTGTGAAAGCACCATAAATCCAGAGAATGCAAGTCTTTGATGACAAAGTTTGATGACAAAATTTGCCCACAAAGGACTGCCGCGCCCCCTTCCTGTTCAAGTGAGCGCAGCACAACAAGGTGAGTCCACAAATGTATTGTATGCTGCTGCATAAATAATGTAATATGCCAGGGAGATATGTATACTGTAGCTAAGACAGTAATACTAAGTGTATGTTGTGTAGTAAGCTGTTAGTAGCCCATGTGCCTCTTCCTAATAATTTAGTCTATTTCCACCTCTTAATTTTGCCAACTGTTCTGACTTGGTGGTGCACGTGTACCCTATAACCTGTTTTTGACAAATGTAATCATTGAATATTTTAAGAGCTTTCATTGTCTGCTTATATGCCCCCTTTATTTATCCTACGGTTCTGACTTGGTGTACAGGGAGAACACTGTAAGAACGGCCCATGTTCTGAATTCTGTTACTGTATATTTCAAAAGTGCTGAACAAATAGTTATATTGACTATGTCCGTCCTAGCTCGCTCATTAATGTCTTAATCGAAATTACGGATTGCCTCTTATCGTCCCCTTATGCCATAGTTTGTACCTCTCAATTGTCAGTAGAAACCACATTTGTTTAAGCAAGTCAGCCATATCAGCTATGTTTTTTTAAAAGGTAGTAAATGAGGCTGAATGAACTGTTTCACTGCCAGACAAGGCTCCGCTGATAGCCAGGTGTAGCAGTGGTAAGGTGTTGGGACAGCTTTATGTTGGCCCTAACAGTTTGTGGGCACCGTTTGTCACCATTATAGTGCAATTAATGTATTGTTTAGTGTTGTGGCTTTGCTGGCATGCATCCCATTTTTTCCCCCCACCAAGATTTACATGCTAAAATTGCCACTGCACCTTCTACCAAACCCCGTTCAAAGGCACTTAAATCTTTTGTCTTGCCCATTCAGTCTCTGAATAGCACACATAATCCATGTCTCAATTGTCTCAAGGCTTAAAAATCCTTCTCTAACCTGTCTTCTCCCCTTCATCTACCACTCCGTAACAGTCACATCTGTAGCCATGAAATGCTTTGAAACGCTGGTCATGGCTCACATCAACACCATTATCCCAGAAACCCTGGACCCACTCCAATTCGCATACCACCCCAACAGATCCACAGATGGCGCAAACTCTATTACACTCCACACTGCCCTTTCCCACCTGGACAAAAGGAACACCTACGTGAGAATGCTGTTCATTGACTACAGCTCAGTGTTCAACATTTTAGTGCCCTCCAAGCTCATCACTAAGCTAAGGACCCTGGGACTGAACACCTCCCTCTGCAACTCGATCCTGGACTTCCTTACGGGCTGCCCCCAAGCAGTGAAGGTAGGTAACAACATATCCGCCACACTGACCATCAACACGGGCCCCCTCAGTTCCCTCCTGCAATCCCTGTTCACTCATGACTGCACGGCCAGGCACGACTCCAACACCATCATTATGTTTGCTGACAACACAAGGGTGGTAGTACTGATCACCGATGAAGATGAGGCAGCCTATAGGGAGGAGGTCAGAGACCTGGCAGTGTGGTGCCAGGACAACAACCTCTCCTTCAACGTCAGAAAGACAAAACGAGCTGATTGTGGAATACAGGAAAAGGAGGGGCGAGCATGCCCCCTCCACATTGATGGGGCTGTAGTAGAGCGGGTCGAGAGCTTCTAGATCCTTGGAGTCCACATCACTAAGGAATTAACATGGTTCACACACAACCACACAGTTGTGAAGAGGGCACGACAGCACCTCTTTCCCCTCTGGAGGCTGAAAAGATTTGGCATGGCCTCTTAGAACCTCAAAAAGTTATACAGCTGCACCATTGAGAGAATCTTGCCTGGCTGCATCAACGCTTGGTATGGCAACTGCAAGGCACGCGGCTGCAAGGCGCTACAGAGGGTGGTGAGTACGACTCAGTACATAACTGGGGCCGAGCACCCTGCCATCGAGGACCTCTATACCAGGCGGTGTCAGAGGAAGGCACAAATAATTGTCAAAGACTCCAGCCACCCAAGCCATAGACTGTTCTCTCTGCTATCGCACAGAAAACGGTACCAATGCACCAAGTCTGAGACCAAAAGGACCCTGAACAGCTTCTACCCCCAAGCCATAAGAGTGCTAAATAGCTAATCAAATGGCTACCCGGACTACCTGCATTGACCTTTTATTTTTTTAAACAAACTCTCTTGCACTGACTCTATGCACGCACTGGACTCCTGGCAAGTATTACTCCCCACTCCCCGCTGTGTGATTAGTCTTATGAAACCAAACATGTTCAGAGGCAAACTGAAATCTCTCATCTGGAACCCAGAGGGGGAATTTGCCATTGTACATTCAGGAGACTTTTTCCGTTTTCAGCCTCGTTACTTTAAGTGTTTCTGTAGTTGTTCCTCAAAATGTTTACAGCTTCATCAAGGGACTTTCTTCACTGAGTTCCTCTATCATTTTAAGTGATGGAGTTTAATCAAACCCACACTGCGTCACACATTCCACAGCTACAGTATGTGACATGACATTAATCCTGGACTGTGAGGACATAGGTAGGCCTTTTATCTGCTCTACTGCAGTAGGTTTACCTATTCTTCTGTGTCCTCTCAATGTCAGTACAGAGTTCTCCATCTCGGCCTTGAATACATTGAGTTTGTCATCTATCTGTGAAGTAAGGCCACAGTCTGCCAGATCCATTTCAAATGAGTTACAGACACACAAATATCATAACGCAAAGACATGCTAAGCTCTCACCATTACAATTACAGGGGAGGTCAGCATTTTGGGGGTATGATATTTATGCCTTTGTAACTCTTTCACTCAACATTATTCACAATTAATTTGGGATTATCCATAATCATGGTAGCATCCACATTAATGTAGCAGTGTTTAGAAACATATTATATTCTTATTGTTGGTCCTGCCATACATACCTACACGTACGCTACGGTCACAAGACGCAGGCCTCCTAATTGTCCCTAGAATTTCTAAGCAAACAGCTGGAGGCAGGGCTTTCTCCTATAGATCTCCATTTTTATGGAATAGTCTGCCTACCCATGTGAGAGACGCAGACTCGGTCTCAACCTTTAAGTCTTTACTGAAGACTTATCTCTTCAGTAGGTCATATGATTGAGTGTAGTCTGGCCCAGGAGTGTGAAGGTGAACGGAAAGGCTCTGGAGCAACGAACCGCCCTTGCTGTCTCTGCCTGGCCTGTTCCCCTCTCTCCACTGCGATTCTCTGCCTCTAACCCTATTACAGGGACTGAGTCACTGGCTTACTGGTGCTCTTTCATGCCGTTCCTAGGAGGGGTGCGTCACTTGAGTGGGTTGAGTTACTGACGTGATCTTCCTGTCTGGGTTGGCGCCCCCCCTTGGTTTGTGCTGTGGTGGAGATCTTTGTGGGCTATACTCAGCCTTGTCTCAGGATGGTAAGTTGGTGGTTGAAGATATCCCTCTAGTGGTGTGGGGGCTGTGCTTTGGCAAAGTGGGTGGGGTTATATCCTTCCTGTTTGGCCCTGTCCCTGTCCCATCATCGGATGGGGCCACAGTGTCTCCTGACCCCTCCTGTCAGCCTCCAGTATTTATGCTGCAGTAGTTTATGTGTCGGGGGGCTAGGGTCAGTTGGTTATATCTGGAGTACTTCTCCTGTCTTATCCGGTGTCCTGTATGAATTTAAGTATGCTCTCTCTAATTCTCTCCTTCTCTCTTTCTTTCTCTCTCTCGGAGGACCTGAGCCCTAGGACCATGCGTCAGGACTACCGGGCATGATGACTCCTTGCTGTCCCCAGTCCACCTGGCCTTGCTGCTGTTCCAGTTTCAACTGTTCTGCGGCTATGGAACCCTGACCTGTCCACCGGACGTGCTACCTGTCCCAGACATGCTGTTTTCAACTCTCTAGAGACCGCAGGAGCGGTAGAGATACTCTTAATGATCGGCTATGAAAAGCCAACTGACATTTACTCCTGATTATTATTTGACCATGCTGGTCATTTATGAACATTTGAACATCTTGGCCATGTTCTGTTATAATCTCCACCCGGCACAGCCAGAAGAGGACTGGCCACCCCTCATAGCCTGGTTCCTCTCTAGGTTTCTTCCTAGGTTTTGGCCTTTCTAGGGAGTTTTTCCTAGCCGCCGTGCTTCTTCACCTGCATTGCTTGCTGTTTGGGGTTTTAGGCTGGGTTTCTGTACAGCACTTCGAGATATTAGCTGATGTGGGAAGGGCTATATAAAATAAACTTGATTTGATTTGATTATTTACAATAAAAGTGACTCTCAAATGACACAATACATTATTTTCTTTCATTTCTATTGGGCACAAAATAATCTGAAACACAACCAAAACAAAGAGCAAATGCATCCAACACATTTGTAGAGTTGCAAGCTTGATGTAGTCATTGCATGCTATGAATATTGGACCAAATGCTTAATTCATTACTACTTTAATACACATAGGTGAATTAAATACTTTTGGGGACTATGTACAAAAAGTGTTGTAATTTCTAAACAGTTCAACCGATATGGATGAAAATACCCTAAAATTAAAGCTGACAGTCTGCACTTTAACCATTGTAACATTTAAAATCAAAAGTGCTGGAGAACAGAGCCAAAACAACAAAAGTGTCACTGTCCCAATACTTTTGGAGCTCACTCTCTCTGTGTGTGTGTACATATATATATACACACACATACTGTATATATTTTTACATCTTTTAACCATTTAGCAGACGCTCTTATCCAGAGCGATTTACAGAAGTAAGTGTATAGACTTTGATAGTTATTTTTCTTACTTAAGAGTCATGAAACTCATGGCAGCCCGGCAGCAGGGGACAGTGAGATTCTGATGCTATTTGAGGTGATCTCATTATCACAGGCCTGTTAGTTAATCCCAGAGATTAGGTGGCCAAATTGGCTCTTCACCTGGTCAGCTTTCACTGAAGCATATTCAGTCTGAGGTGACTTGGTTCTGTGAAATACGACATAGAATTTCAAATACTGGTGCAGGATCCTGTCACCGACCATTTAAGTCTGGCTTTAGCGAACAACCATTTTGGAAAAGTATTTTTCCACGAACCACATCTGCGTCTAGGAAATTGAATAGCCTTGAGGCATATATCTCCCTTATTCCCTAGTTAGCTCTCTACTGATTTCTATTCATGAAGGTACCCAGTGTCTGTAATCAGGCCAGGTTAGGGTAATTAAATGGGGACAACATCAAAAAGGCAAAAAAGACAACTTAATCTTCACCATCTATGATTCTTGGGTCGAAACAAGCTTCCAAGTCTGGTCAATTAAAAAGAATACGGCAAGGTCTCAGATTTAGAGCATATTTTAATCACACATAACTAATCAACCGCTAGTTACAATGATCCACATAAGTCTACTTAGATGGTTTCTGATTGTTAACTAATCAACCACTATTTACAATGACCCATATAGGCCTACTTAGATTCTGTTTCTATGATGGTCAAGAGGTATTATGACAGTGTTAAGCGGAGCAGTGAGCACTAGTGAGCAGTGATATGAAAAGGTATGTGATTTATTTCTTCTTCACTCTTGGAACAGTCACCTCAGCCTCGCTCTCAGCAGCCACCACTTAAATTGGGTCTTTGAAGTGTAAAATCTCTAGCTCCTGGACTTCGCACCAATGGGCCTCATTATTGATTCCTCCAAAAGGTTGAATCACAACCTTGTTAGCAGCTGAGGAAAAGGCTGGGGCATTTCATCTCCTTCATCTGCCGAGTGTGAAAGCTACGGTATCGCCACTAACTCATACGACTAATGCACAGGGGGCTCAAGGTTACAGTCCCTGTGTAAAGCTGCCGCATGTCAATTCCCTCCAGGCACTGATAGACAGTGGAACAGGGAAGAAGAAAAGCCCCCAGTTACACATTGATGTAAGTGTGTGAATTCTAGACTGTCTAGACGGCAGGGGAGATCCATTCTGGATTTCTCACCACCTCTTCCTCATAACAAGTGAGAAACAGAGACATTTCTAAGACAAAAGGTTTGAGATTGAGAACATTTGGACTTGAAATGCTGCACTAACACAGTTCATGACGAGAGTCATGGACATGCAGATTCTATACAAAATCTAGTACTATTTCAGTTGTACTTTCCTACTGAAATACATGCTTCGTCCGTAAAAGAAACTGCTCAACCTGAAGCCATATCATACAACATTTGGCTATTCATTCTCCACAAGTAATTTGTTTTTATGTGAGTGCCATACAGTATATACAGAGTATAAAAAAACATGAAATACACCTGCTCTTTCCATGACATAGACTGACCAGGTGAATCCAGGTGAAAATGATGATCCCATATTGATGTCACTTGTTAAATCCACTTCAAATCGTTGTAGGTGAAGGGGAAGAGACAGGTTAAAGAAGGATTTTTAAGCCTGGAGACAATTGAGACATGGATTGTGTATGTGTGCCATTCAGAGGGTGAATGGGCAAGACAAAAAATTTAAGTACCTTTGAATGGGGTATGGTAGTAGGTGCCAGGCGCACCGGTTTGTGTCAAGAACTGCAACGTGGCTGGGTTTTTCACAGCCAACAATTTCCTGTGTGTATCAAGAATGGTCTACCACCCAAAGGACATCCAGCCAACTTGACACAACTGTGGGAAGCATTAGCGACAACATGGGCCAGCATCCCTGTGGAACACTTGACAACTTGTAGAGTCCATGCCCTGACGAATTTAGTCTGTTCTGGGCGCAACTCAACATTAGGAAGGTCTTCCTAATGTATACTCAGTGTACAACTGCTTTGGAAAAGTGTGAAAGGTCTGTATTACCACAACTGTTTGCCTATGTCTATGTAGCGTGGTGAGGAATCAGTAATTCCAGTATAACAGCCTGAGGTTGCCTCGCCTTGAGAGTAGACTATCAGACAGTATACTGATATTACAACTGGACTCTGGAACTGTACTGCAAGCAACAGAGTGAACGCACTCAAATGGACTCATTTACTGCTCTGTTGCTGAAATATCTCAAGATGAAACGTCCACCAGTTTGGCTTTGAAAATATAACTGTCATTTTGATCGTCATGGAACCAGTTCCATTTCGGACTCTAAACCCTTCACTTAGCCCTTACCCATTCAGTGTTCACAGAAGACGAGATACACAGTAAGTAAAAGAGACATGGTGGAGGCGAACCACAAATGTTTAATTCCAGGCTCAACCAGGCTCTACCCACTATGCATGTGTGTAGACCTGAAAGGATTGGAGAGCGATATCAGACGGAAACGTGGCACTATTAACATATTGCTTAATCCAATCCTCTCACATCTACACAAAGTGCCTAAGGGGCAGATTTGGGATTAGGCAGCCTATTTTACAGGCTAGGTGGCTCTACTGTTATATTGACTATACAGACCTTTTAGATTAGAGAACAGAGAGGTAGGAGCTAGGGGAGGGGGATACTGAAATGCATCTCTGCAGTGTTGACAAGCCAAACAAATAGAAAACAACTGATTATCCTAGTTCCTATTCACACCGTCAAACCTTAATGACAAACGGGCAAAACAACTGCTCTGAGGCTTATTCATTTTTCATATATTTTTCCATTAAATTATAGACAAATCTTGAACAAAAGAAATATCCATGTGATGTTACACACCCAATTTTAAGAATTCACTGATTAATAGTCAAATCCTTTGGTAGAGAACTACAGTACCAGTCAAAAGTTTGAACACACCTACTCATTCAAGGGTTTTTCTTTATTTGTATTATTTTCTACTTTGTAGAATAATAGTGGAGACATCAAAACGATGAAATAACACATACGGAATCATGTAGTAACCAAAAAAGTATTAAACAAATCTTAATAGATTTTAGATTCTTTGCCTTGATGACAGCTTTGCACACTCTTGCATTCTCTCAACCAGCTTCACCTGAAATGCTTTTCCAACAGTCTTGAAGGGGTTCCCACATATGCTGAGTACTTGCTGGCTGCTTTTCCTTCACTCTGCGGTCCAACTCATCCCAAACCACCTCAATTGGGTTGAGGTCGGGTGATTGTGGAGGCCAGGTCATCTGATGTAGCACTCCATCATGCTCCTTCTTGGTCAAATATCCCTTACACAGCCTGGAGGTTTGTTGGGTCATTATCCTGTTGAAAGACAAATGATAGTCCTACTAAGCGCAAACCAGATGGGATGGCGTATCGCTGCAGAATGCTGTGGTAGCCATGCTGGTTAAGCGTGCCTTGAATTCTAAATAAATCACAGACAGTGTCACCAGCAAAGCAGCCCACACTATCACACCTCATCCTCCATGCTTCATGGTGGGAACCACACATGCAGAGATCATCCGTTAACCTTCTCTGCGTTTCTCAAAGGCTAAAAATCAGACCAAAGGACAGATTTCCACCGGTCTAATGTCCGTTGCTAGTGTTTCTTGGCCCAAGCAAGTCTATTCTTATTATTGGTGTCCTTTAGTACTGGTTTCTTTGCAGCAATTCGACCATGATTCACACAGTCTCCTCTGAACAGTTGATGTTGAGATGTGTCTTGTACTTGAACTCTGTGAAGCATTTATTTGAGCTGCAATTTCTGAGGCTGGTAACTAATGAACTTATCCTCTACAGCAGAGGTAACTCTGGGTCTTCTTTTCCTGTGGCGGTCCTCATGAGAACCAGTTTCATCATAGCGCTTGATGGTTTTTGCAACTGCACTTGAAGAAACTTTCAAAGTTGATGAAATTTTCCATATTGACTGACCTTCATGTCTTAAAGTAATGATGTACTGTCGTTTCTCTTTGCTTATTTAAGCTGTTTTTGCCATAATATGGACTTGGTCTTTTACCAAAAAGGGGTATCTTCTGTATACCACCCCTACCTTTTCACAACACAACTGATTGGCATTCCCAAAATGTACTTTTAACAAGGCACATCTGTTAATTGAAATGCATTCCAGATAGCTACCTCATGAAACTGGTTGAGAGAATGCCAATAGTGTGCAAAGCTGTCATCAAGGCAAAGGGTGGCTACTTTGAAGTCTCAAATCGAAAATATATTTTGATTTATTTAACACTTTTTTGGTTACTATATGATTCCATGTGTTATTTCATCGTTTTGATGTCTTCACTATTCTACAATGTAGAAAATAGAAAAAATAAAGAAAAACCCTTGAATGAGTAGGTGTGTCCAAACTTTTGACTGGAACTGTATATTGATAATATGAATACATTTTATTTCTAATACCAACAATAGAAAAATACAACTTCTTAAATTGATTCAAAAATGGAAAATGCTAAAGTAGGCTAGTTTGTTTTTTGGCAGTAGAACAACATGTGGACTACGGAATAAGATGATAGATATATTAGTGGTAGGTTAAAAAAAAAAATGAATAAGTTACTTTAGTTCAGGCTTTTTTGTGGGAATAAGGCACCTTGTTGTAAAGTGAAAGATCAAAATATAGCGAGAGGAAGGAACAGCAGTGACAGAGCTCCGTGATTCAACGCACCATCAGTGAAAAAATTAAGAGTTCATACCATCAAAGGGGAAACGGATCCTAAAACTACTCCGTCATTGAAAAACATGAGGTTACATTACTTGCACCAAAAGATGAAGATGAAAAAGATGAATGGAAATGAACATTTCCACTTTAGAGCATTTCCCTGGTGGAGAAATAAAATCCCTACGAAAAAAGAAAAAAAAAATCCCCCTCACATCAGGAACGGGGAGTTTGAGATATAAATCGTATACTTTACAGGGGAAGAAGAAAAAACAAAAGAAAACAATATCCACCAGCGTAAACATCTAGTCAGGAACATTGACTTCCCTAGCAGTGTTCAGTCTACAATAGCCCTGGCAGGTAGCGTTAAAACCCCAGCGTGCCGTGGTAATTATTGGTTGAGCGGCGGGAGAGTGATGAGTGTTGTTGTGGGAAAGAGCACCAAGGCTGAGCGGCTGGGCCCCAGATGCACAGAGTCCGTAATCTCAGAAATAGAATCAATCAGAGAGATGGAGTGCAGCCATCAACTCCCCGCCGTCACCAATGCTTTTCAAAACAAGGCGCTGCCTCGGTGGTTGGAGCAGCCTGGTGCT
This sequence comes from Salvelinus namaycush, assembly GCF_016432855.1. Classification (NCBI taxonomy): domain Eukaryota; kingdom Metazoa; phylum Chordata; class Actinopteri; order Salmoniformes; family Salmonidae; genus Salvelinus; species Salvelinus namaycush. The sequence goes on along the minus strand of NC_052327.1, from coordinate 45,474,391 downwards.
GGCTTCTTCGATCTGAACCACACCTCAGCTCGGGGGTCAAGGTAGTAACCCCCTGTGCAGTCCCAGCACCAAACCCCCCCCATGAGATCCTCTTTATTTACTGTTAGAGGTGCCGGACTAGGCATCGATCACTGATTGTCTGACTGCCAAACACAGCAATGAACATGAACACCGCCTTAAACATTCTGAAAATGTTCTTGGCCTGTTTCTTAAACAGCGACCAGGAGATGGAACAAATACTAAGCAATAAAATAGGCCTAATATTTTCTTGGCTGGTTTTTATCTACAGAGTAAATACAACATTCACAGTCAGTCATTTCATATTCCAACAGTTTGAGGCACTGGTTATTATTACAGACAAAGACAGGTGGGGTGGCCCCTGCACTGCTGACCAGGAAACCCCTTATTTAGTCTCCCCCTCGGTGACCAGGCCACATAATGAGAGTGGTCCATAGACACTCTCGGATCAGAGTGTAGGCCTCCACAAAAAGAGAACACACACACACGACTTTGAATCCTCTGTAGCCTCCAGGCCCCTCCACACTGTAGATGAAACAGACATGAGACCCAAAACGGCATCTCCGTCCGTCCCCTCCTCAGTCAGACTTGTCCTTCTTCTTGCCTCCTCCGATAGGAACTTTATTGGCCACCGCTGAGCCTACTGCAGAAACGCCTCCAGCTACAGCACACACCCCTCCTTTCACCAGCCCCACCCCAATGCCAGGTACAGCGGCCACTGAGGTGACGGCAGTCTTGGTCAGGTCGAAGCTCTTCCCTCCTATCCAGGCCACCCCACCCACAGTGGCTCCCACAGCACTTTTAGTGACACTGAAGAGTCCTCCAGTCACTCTGGAGAACATGCTTGGCTGGGGCGCGGGGTGATCCTTGTTACCGTCTGATGAGAGACAATAGGGTGTTAGTGTTGAGAGAAGTTAAGCAGAGGAACAGAGCAACTTCCCCAGTTTATGGAAAAAGATCTCCGTTCCACATTGTACAGACAGTGCCACAATAGAATGATGAATAGGCTCCTACATGGAAGTTTGTGTCATTGAACCATGTCTTCTGCTTAGAATGGTCTATTGTGACCACATGATAGAGTAATAGCTCCACTAGAAAGATAAAGCTAAATATAGTTACGATGGCCCTCAATAGCCCTCATTGCTTCTAATGACAAAGGAATCAGTGTGTGGTGGGCTAGACAGAAACTGTAGAGCCACTAACAATGCAGAAGATGGAACGGTAATGCCACCTATTGGTACAAATAAAAATGCCTCAAATTCACTCAGACATCGAATTTGTGAGGACATTTAAAAAAGTTCAGGTTTACTATAGTTAGGCCTATTAATAAGATCTTCAGTGATAGGATGGCATTCAAGTTACTGTTACGTAGCCTCCTACATTACTGAGTGTCAGTGTACAATACGTATTATCATTGTCCATTCAATGTTCATCAGCTTGTTATTGGTAACTAAAGAGACTGAACTGACCTGTTGGATGCTCGTCTTTGAGGTATGCTGGGATTTCATCCTGCTGCTGCTGCTCGCTTTGACTCATCTTCCCTCTAGGCAGGAGAGAAAACAGGTAAAGTCAACCAATTCATTATCTCTTAAGTAGGCTATATCATTACTTCTTCCCAAATGAGGCACCATAGAGTAAACATTTTGCCTCTGGCAGTTGGGCGTTAGGTTAGGTAAGTTCTTGAAAAACAAGGTGGGGATGGATTGCCTTTGGACTAACCATTCCTCTGTCTGACAAGGCAGACCTGTTTACTGTTGAAGCACAGAGAATAAGCAGACAGAGAGACAGATTCAGAGAGCCAGTGGGGGGAAAAAATGACTGGGCTCTCAGCTATGTTCAACTCAACAAGATGAAAATCAAGAAATTTACAGAACATGGAATTCATTTATTTTACTCAATCGGTAGCTTTGTTTTTTGTTCTTATTTGACAGAGCGCACCATCTGCAAAGTAGGATCACAAAGACATTTCAAGACCAGAGCGGCAAGTTACCGGCACCAAACAGAAGATATGCACATGATAGTAATACAAAGACATGATAAAGCCTAATTCTTAGAAGGGAAGCCTTGAACAGAGTCAACATAAGTCATATGCTTGCTGAGGACCTTTGAACATGATCTTATGGACCTAATTAGTGTTGTAGAAACATGTGCTGTTCAACAGCTCTATGTGCATGTAGCCTGTAGGGCATTCCTATGTGGCAGTTACAGTGGCATCAAACTGTACTTCACACTACAGTAAACTAGCCTCGTCTATAAGCAAACTTCGCTCTTCACGTGCCCCCCACAGTTCAACATAGCAAACTCACAGATACACCATTGTGTAAAAGCTTTAATTATCCTATTTCTTTTAGGCATAGCACTAGTCTGGAAATTAGAAATGGACCAAAAAATATCTAGGTGCTGGCTAGAGTACCTTCATTTCACAGTAAAAGGGTTAGGGGTCCAGTTGTGCTTAAGTAAGCAACAATTAAAGACCGTTAATAAAGCCACCTTTTAGGCCTAGTTAGGCATAGAGCCAAGCTGGTGTGAATATAGTTTCAGTAGACAGAATTTGTGGTACATAACTCAGATATGTGGAGATGGAGACAATTTAATAAATTAAATATATTCACTTTTTCAAGTACTAGCTACTTGAAAATCGTTTTGTGAGCATAATGAACATCCAAAATACGTTCAATCTAAAATATTTAAATAAGAGTTGTTATTTAGCTGGGTATGGTCCCTGACGTGGCAGCCAATGTCATTCGGCTAACTCCAAAATGAATTACAGTGGATAGGTGACATATACACTTGTTACAGTACATAATTAATTTCCCATTTGAAAAATATCAGATTATTTAGCTAGCTGGGTACTATTATCTGATGAATACAAATAAATAGTAATACTAGCAAGCCATGACCCAACCAAACTCTGTGTTTCAACTGAGTTTGACAAGCTAGCTAGGCTAGTTAGCATGCTCAATAGCAAGGCTAGCATAGATGGTTGGCTAGCGTTAATTAGCTTTGTGTTTTAGCAAAATAGCTATCCTCTCATTCAATTAGCTAGCTCAATTTGAAACAAAACGTTCTACTTGAAACAGTTGTCTGAATATATATATATAGTTTCAAATTAGCTAGTTAGTGGGGCAAGGGCGAAAAGCAACTTTGTTAGCCAACTTTTTACTAGGTAACTAGCGAAATCACTCATTGGAAACTGCATGGATAGCTAACGTTAGCTAACTAACAGTAGCTAGATAATTTGCAAACTAGTTAACGTTAATTTATTTTAGAGATTGCAAGTGTAGAATGGCTTTTTCTATCTTATAACACGTTTATATAAATCGATTCATATGTCTTAAATTACCGCGCGTTAACAAAAGTACAATTACCTTGTTTTTTCTGTCTGTTCTCTGACGTTGCAGATATCCTCAACTGTCAGCAACGGGGGGGTTTTTTGTTAGGAACGAGCTAGCTACAGTGGAGATGGCTAAAGTAGCCAGTAAACGAGGTACTTTGTCGCCACGATAAGAAATAAAAGATAATACTAAGTAAATGGCACAGTATAATAGAACAAAACAATTTGCATAAGTATAATACAGGAACAATTTATAGTCCAATATTTAGTGTTCTGAGGAAACGGGATTTGGGGGAAAGTGTTCACATTTAGTATTTAGCTATTACCAGAGTCTGGTAGCAGCAGTTGTGTGTGTGTAGCATGAATGTATGCTACGGTGCAGGTGGTCAGCCCAGTTCACGTGTTCAGCAGTCTGATGGCTTGTAGACAGAAACTGTCTCCCGGAGCATGTTTGTATTAGACCTCATGCGCGGACACAGTCTGCCCGATATTAACGGGGTGGAACAGCTCAGGGCTGTGGTGGCATAACTTGGCACATTTAACGTAGCAGTACAAATGTTTTATTCTTTGAGAAAGACTATAGCTAATCTTTCAAAATGTCTTCATATATATATATAGCTCTACAATGATAACTGGGTATAATTTAACGCACGTAATGCAAAAGTAGCAATTTTTTTCTATTTGCATATTAAACAGGCAACCACTCGATGACACAGCTGAGAATGCACTTTATCTGCATATTGCAGTATCAGGGTCAGACTTGTCAATGTAATGCATAATATGTGCAGTCACGGACAGGTTGTGGTCCCATTGACAAAGCTTGATTTACACTAGTCAGTTATGAAGATATTCCTCCCCATCATAGTTATGGTGCAAGATGCACAGTTAAAGGCTTAACTACAGTCAAGTAGTCAGAATGCACGCAAAATCTTCAGTGCAAATGTACCAACAACTCGGGCCATCTTGTCAAGCGCTAATCTTCCATGACCAATTTGCATGCCACCCACAAAGTGTATAAGCCATTCCAGGACCTCTTCATTAGTTACAGCCACACCTGCCAACCAAATCGTCAGATTTATCAAGTAAAAAAAATCAAAAGTAAATGACACATGCAAGAATTCAAACGCTTTGAGTTTTATTATAATTAGACAAGAGGCTGTTTGGAGAACAAGTATAAATGCTGGTTGGGAGGCATATTTAGTATTCATCTTCTTCCGCCTCACAACCGTCACCAGAGTCTGCCCCCACCTCCTCATAATCTTTCTCCAGAGCAGCCATGTCTTCTCTGGCCTCAGAGAACTCCCCCTCCTCCATGCCTTCCCCCACATACCAGTGCACAAAGGCCCGCTTGGCATACATCAGGTCAAACTTGTGGTCCAGACGACTCCAAGCCTCTGCAATAGCTGTGGTGTTACTCAGCATGCACACAGCTCTCTGCACCTTGGCCAGATCACCCCCAGGCACAACAGTAGGCGGCTGGTAGTTGATCCCCACCTTGAACCCTGTCGGACACCAATCCACAAATTGGATGGATTTGCGGGTCTTGATGTGGGCGATGGCTGCGTTGACATCTTTGGGCACCACGTCACCACGGTACAGCAAGCAGCAGGCCATGTACTTGCCATGCCTGGGATCGCACTTTACCATCTGGTTAGCCGGTTCAAAGCAGGCATTTGTGATCTCAGGAACAGAGAGTTGCTCGTGATAGGCCCTTTCTGCTGAGATGATGGGAGCATAAGTGACCAGGGGGAAGTGGATACGGGGGTAAGGAACCAGGTTGGTCTGGAACTCTGTCAGATCCACATTGAGTGCGCCATCAAAGCGCAAAGAGGCAGTAATTGAGGAGACGATCTGGGCAACGAGGCGGTTCAGATTGGTGTAAGATGGACGCTCCACACCAAGATTACGCTTGCAGATGTCAAAGATGGCCTCATTGTCCACCATGAAAGAGCAATCAGAGTGCTCCAGAGTGGTATGCGTTGTCAAGATGGAGTTGTAGGGCTCCACAACTGCCGTGGACACTTGGGGCGCAGGGTAGACTGAGAACTCCAGTTTGGACTTCTTCCCGTAATCGACAGACAGACGCTCCATTAAGAGCGAACCAAAGCCAGAGCCAGTCCCACCTCCAAAACTATGAAATATAAGGAATCCTTGTAGTCCAGTGCACTGGTCAGCCTGAGGAGAACGAGCACTCATTAACAATTCATCCAAATTTCACCATGGTGGGACTTGCAACTAGAGATTGAACCACTCACCATTTTACGCATTCTGTCCAGTACAGATTCCACTATCTCCTTGCCAATGGTGTAATGGCCACGTGCGTAGTTATTGGCAGCATCCTCCTTGCCACTGATGAGTTGTTCAGGGTGATAAAGCTGACGATAGTGTCCATTCCTTATTTCATCTAGAATACATTATATTGGCATATGCAGAAAAGACCAGTAGTGTTTAATAAAAAATAAACTAGGTGCCATACAAACAAATCAAGATATTACATGTCAATGTACACCATGACATTTTATACCATTGAGGTTGTAGAGCTAGCTATACAACTATATGTTCCTTACCCACAACTGTAGGCTCCAAATCTATGAAGACAGCCCTGGGAACATATTTCCCACTGCCAGTCTCACTAAAGAAGGTACCAAACGAAGAATCAGCCAGGGAAGCAGTACTGGATTCATGTAGTCTCCCATCTGGTTGGAAACCATGCTCCAGGCAATACAACTCCCAACATGCATTGCCCATCTGGACACCTGCTTGGCCAATGTGTATAGAAATGCACTCCCTCTGTCAAGACAAGAGTAATTGAATTTTAAGTGCATAGCCTAACATTTTCAAAACTGTGCTATATTGCATGTTGTAGCCCAACTATTTGGGGTCATGACAAAGTTGCTCAACTTAAAATGTACTTTTGGCCTGAATACTAGTGCAAACCACAGGAGGTTGGTGCACCTTAAATTGGGGAAGACAGGCTCATGCAATGGCTGTAGCAGAATGGTATCAAATACAAGACACGTGGTTTCCATGTGTTTGATGCAGTCTCAACCATTATGAGCCATCCTCCCTGCAACAGCCTCCACTAGCACAAACATAACTCCAGAGAAAAGCTCAAAATCGGTATTAGATTTGAAAAGATCACTAAATTAGTAAGACGCCAAAGCATTTTAGTAAACTTCAGCTTACCATTGTTCAGCAGCTACAAATGGAATGTAATTTAGGAATGACAGTTCAACAGATTCTTCATGTAAATCACAAGTGCAAACAATAGAAAATATTTTCATATCAACCATTAAGTTATAGCAAAACCAGATTTGTCAAAAGCACACCACAACAGCCCACTAACCTAAAACACAAAACAAATTGTCAAATGGGCCTGGCTTATAGATGCTTCAGCAATCAATTGTGGGGGTGTGGCTTTCAATTGACTTAAAGGGCTAATGTCATTTTTAGCTACCAAGTTGTACCTAACAATAGAGTGATATCAGGTTTTACTATTGCCCCCCCCAAATTCAAATCTGGATCTCCAAGCTAGTATCACTGCTTTTCTTTTATTATTCCCCTCTAATCATGGACTGACATAGACCTGGGACACCAGGTGGGTGCAGTTAATTATGTTAGAACATAAAACCAGCAGTACTCTGCACCTCCTGGGTAGGATTTGAATACCACTGCTATAGCCTATCTATTTCATGATTCAATAATGGAAGTGCCATTCTGACTTTCTTAGGAGCCTAGTACTGGACTAAAAGGAACTTTCTATAGAGGGGTCATTCAATGAATAGAGTGCCTTTTGGATAGAGTAATTTGGTCCCCCAAAAGCATTGTCACGAAGAGCACATATTCAACTTCATGACATACATTTTTTTCCCATCTCAAGAGGTTAAATTACAAAGAATTACTGTAAAAGTGACTATAAAGATGTTAAATAGTACTTTTGAAATAAAAAAGTTTAAAGGAATAGTTTTACCATATTAAAACTAGAATTCAGTTCACGTGTCATGTTTTGTCATTGATCATCATGTCTTGTCCCTGTGCTTCCCTCTGCTGGTCTTATTAGGTTCTTTCCCTCTTTCTATCCCTCTCTCTCCCCCTCCCTCTCTCCCTCTCTCGCTCTCTCTCTCTATCGTTCCGTTCCTGCTCCCAGCTGTTTCCCATTCTCCTAACTACCTCAGTTACTCTTTCACACCTGTCCCCTATTTTACCCTCTGATTAGAGTCCCTATTTCTCCCTCTGTCTTCCGCTTCTGTCCTTGTCGGATTCTTGTTTTATGTTTGCTGTTCTGTGTCCTTGTTCCGCCCTGTCGTGTTTTTGCCTTCTTCAGATGCTGCGTGTGAGCAGGTGTCTATGTCAGCTACGGCCTGTGCCTTCCTGTAGCGACCTGCAGTCTGTGGTCGCGTCTCCAGTCGTTCCTCTCTACTGACGAGAGGATTTCAGTTTCCTGTTTTGGATTTACCTTTGATAATATCCAGGAGAATCATTGTTTGTTTAAGACTGGAATAAAGACTCTGTTTCTATTACGTCGCTTTTGGGTCCTCATTCACCGGCATAACACACGTTACAGGGTTGACCTTAAACCAGCGGGTAAATAAATCACAATTCACATGTTCCTCTTGAAGAATCTTCAGAAATGACTTTCTCAAGTAACAAAACTAGGGCTTTAAAATGATGGTGAAAGCTTTTTGGGATTAAGTGGGTTAAAATCTTTCTAGAAGTTGGAAAAAAATGACAAAATGGGGATCTTCATTGAAAACATTGAATTTATTTAAATTAAGACACACTACTATTGGAATTTCTATCATAGTTTTAGTTTAGTTAGAGCATAGATGTATGTGATCGAAATGTAAAATGGTGTGTTTTATTTAAGGAGGGGAAATAAAAGGCACTACACAGTTTCTCCACTGAATTTCTTTGTTCTTGTCCAGGACTATGCTTAATCATTGTCTGGGAAACCTGCTCATAGTCTTCCGTAACAGGCCTGATGGGCAGGAGGTTAGGTAAGTCCATCCAGGAGGTCAGGCCTGCCACCCTGACCTGTCAAGCCACCCTGGTAGACCTCAAAAAGCAGGTGACATGAACAGTGCTCAGTAGAAGTTTCGTACCCTTAAATTGTTTTGTTGTAATTATTGACATTTAATGGATGATATTGTAGGGTCTACACTTATTTCCCCACTCTCCCTTCCTTTCTATGACACCAACATTATGTGTACCATTTTTATCTATATACTGAATTCCAGGTTTGAATATGATGGTGATTCTGGGATTTGGCTTTCTGGCCACATTACTGGTGCGATATAGTTTCAGTGGATCTGGATTTACCCTCCTGGTGGCAGCGATGGCTGTGTAGTGGGCAGTTATCCTAAATGGCTTTGAGTCTTTGTATTACAGGAAATATCTGGTTTTTGGTTTTACTTGGCTTCGTTCAATTTGTTTCAAAGCTAAAACAACGAAATCTATAGGATTGTAATGTAATTGTAATGTCAACACACAGGCAGGGTCCCTGAATACCATCATGCTGCTCCACATCTTTGGGTCCATCTTTGGACTGATGATGTCAAGGGTCTTCAACCAAGAAGGATCCAAGCAACAGCTTGAGAAAGAGAAAATGGTCAGCAAGATGGATGTATTGTCCTTAATAGGTATGTACATAGCCAAATGCTAAGTGCTCCACCAATCACTTGTTTGTTGTATGTATTCTATACAACACTAGAATATTAAAATCTGTCATAAGAAGTAATCAATGTGGCAGTTAAATTGAACATATTAAAGGGATTGTTCACCCATCTTAGAAAATTATACATTGGTTTCCTTACCCTAAGTTGTCTATGGAAAAGGTAAGACAGCAATTCATGCTTTGGTTTTGTGGCCAGGTAGTTGGTTACATCTTGCCTGTGCTCTCCAGGGAGGTACTGTGTTCCTGTGGAGGTTCTGGCACAGTTTTAAATATGTGCCTGTGGACCATCCTGTCAGGGGGAGGAGGCTGAGAGCTCTCTACAGCACCTAATGGCCCTGGCAGTTAGTGCCCTCACAGCTGCTGGTGTCACTGTGCTCAACAGCCCCAATGGAAAATTGAACATGGTAAAGATTAACTGAACATTTTCTGATAGTCAGAGGGATGTCAGAGGTAGGAGGTCAGGTTAGGTCAGAGAGCAGTAGCAGTATCCATTAAACCATCAGACATAACATGTAGAACAGAAGAACCATTTAAGAAGTGCACCTATTGGTAGATGGGTAAAAATGTAAATAAAGCAAACATTGAATATCCCTTTGAGCATGGGTAAGTAATTAATTATACTTTGGATGGTGTATCAATGGGGCAAATCCAACACATCACTGAGTACCACTTCATATTTTTTGGGATAAAAATGTACGGAAGAGAGCTAAGCACAGGCAAACCTGGTTCAGTCTGCTTTCCAACACACACTGGGAGACAAATTCACCTTTCAGCAGGACAATAACCTAAAACACAAGGCCAATATACACTGGAGTGGCTTACCAAGAAGACCATGAATGTTCCTGAGTTGCCTAGTTACAGTTTGGACTTAAATCAGCTTGAAAATCTATGGCAAGACTTGAAAATGGCTGTCTAGCAATGATCAACGACCAACTTGACAGAGCTTGAAGAATTTTAAAAAGAATAATGTGCAAATATTGTACAATCCAGATGTGCAAAGCTCTTAGATACATGCCCATAAAGACACAGCTGTAATCACTGCCAAAGGTGATTCTAGCATGTATTGACTCAGGGGTGTGAATACTAATGTATATTTTTTATTTTACCTTTATTTAACTAGGCAAGTCAGTTAAGAACAAATTATTATTTTCAATGACGGCCTAGGAACAGTGGGTTAACTGCCTGTTCAGGGGTAGAACGACAGATTTGTACCTTGTCAGCTCAGGGATTTGAACTTTCAACCTTTCGGGTACTAGTCCAATGCTCTAACCACTAGGCTACACTGCCGCCCCACATAAGATAGTTCTGTATATCATTTCAATACATTAGCAGAAATTTCTAAAAACATGCTTTCACTTATGGGGTATGGTGTGTAGAGAGAAACTCTTGTGTGTAGAACGAAAAAAAAATATTTCATCCATTTTGAATTCAGGCTGTAACACAACAAAATGTGGAATAAGTCAAAGGGTATGAATAATTTCTGAAGGCACTGCACCCTATTGCAAACAGATTGCAGGCTTGCTACATGGCATTTCCATGTAAAAGGACCCATGAGCGCCAACATGTGAAGTTCATAGGAACATGTCAAATCTTGTGCCAAATGAAATCAGAGTCCAAAAAAGAAATGGAGGCATATTTTAATTTTTCAACCATTTTCTATCCTAAATATTAGGAAAAATAAAGGCTTTGACTTCTGATCAAACAGATGGAAAGGGGGTCTTAGAAAACATCTACCAGAAAAAGTCTAAAAAGGTATTAGAAATACACAATCATCTTTAAGTAAAGACTCCTACCAGCTAATATCAAAGTTTTCAGACCCCTTCACTTTTTCCAAATTCTAAAGTTGATTAAATATTTTTTTCCATCAATCTACACACAATGCCCCATAATGACAAAGCGAAAACAGGTTTTTAGACATTTTTGCAAATGTATTACAAATAAAAAAACAGAAATACCTTATTTACATAAGTATTCAGACCCTTTGCTATGAAACTCGAAATTGAGCTCAGGTGCATCCTGTTTCCATTGATCATCCTTGAGATGTTTCTACAACTTGATTGGAGTCCACCTGTGGTAAATTCAATTCATTGTACATGATTTGGAATGGCACACACCATCTATATAAGGTCCCACAGTTGACAGTGCATGTCAGAGCAAAAACCAAGCCATGAGGTCGAAGGAATTGTCCGTAGAGCTCCGAGACAGGATTGTGTCAAGGCACAGATCTGGGGAAGGGTACCAAAAAATGTCTGCAGCATTGAAGGTCCCAAGAACACAGTGGCCTCCATCATTCTTAAATGGAAGAAGTTTGAAACCACCAAGACTCTCCCTGGAGCTGGCCGCATGGCAGAAATAAGCAATCAGGGGAGAAGGGCCTTGGTCAGGGAGGTGACCAAGAACCCGATGGTCCCTCTGACAGAGCTCCAGAGTTCCTCTGTGGAGATGGTTGTCCTTCTGGAAGGTTCTCCCATCTCTGCAGCACTCCACCAATCAGGCCTTTATGGTAGAGTAGCCAGACGGGAGCCAGTCCTCAGTAGAAGGCACATGACAGCCCGCTTGGAGTTCGCCAAAAGGGACCTAAAGGACTCTCAAACCACGAGAAACAAGATTCTCTGGTTTGATGAAACCAAGATTGAACTCTTTGTCCTGAATGCCAAGCGTCACGTCTGGAGGAAACCTGGCACCATCCCTACGGTGAAGCATGGTGGTGGCAGAATCATGTTGTGGGGATGATTTTCAGCGGCAGGGACCGGGAGACCAGTCAGGATTGAGGGAAGGATGAACAGATCAAAGTACAGAGTTTTAACCTGGTTGAAAACCTGCTCCAGAGCACTCAGAACCTCAGACTGGGGTGAAGGTTCACCTTCCAACAGAAAAACAACCCTAAGCACACAGCCAAGACAACGCAGGAGTGGCTTTGGGACAAGTCTCCGAATGTCCTTGAGTGGCCCAGCCAGAGCCCGGACTTGAACCCGATCAAACATCTCTGGAGAGACCTGAAAATAGCTGTGCAGCGACACTCCCCATCCAACCTGACAGAGCTTGAGAGGGTCTGCAGAGAAGAATGGGAGAAACTCCCCAAATACAGGTGTGCCAAGCTTGTAGCATCATACCCAAGAAGACTTGAGGCTGTAATCGCTGCCAAAGGTGCTTCAACAAAGTACTGAGTAAAGGGTCTGCATACTTATGTACATGTGATATTTCAGTTTTTGCTTTGCCATTATGGGGTATTGTGTGTAGATTAATGAGGTGGAAAAATCTATTTAATCAATTTTAGAATAAGGGTGTAACGTAACAAACTGTGGGTAAGTCAATGGGTCTGAATACTTTCCGAATGCACTGTTGATTTAGTTTTGGATAAATTATTTGCCTTCTGTAAGTATAAGAAACATTGCCCTGTGCCTTGAAATTTTATTACCAAAATCCCACATTTCTTTGAGATATTTACAAATTTCTCTCCCTAATGCCACCTCTCTTTTCCTTTACTGTAACGAGTATCCTTACCCACTGAGCACCGACCAACACCGGGCGTCCATGGACCTTGAGAAGTAGTTGAAATTTGGTCAGTACCCCCTGGCCTTGATTTCAACGTCCACAGACGTCATTTTTTGTTATGGTTTTTTTCAACGTCCACAGATGTTGATTTTTGGTCCGGTTCAGACCAGCCTTGATTTGGTCAAAACCTATACATCCATGATTGGTTCAGATATGGTCCGGACCGGACCAAATCTAAACCAATCGTAGACGTCTAAGTTTTCACAAGTTTAGAGAACACAGTACAGTAGAGAACAGTAAAGTTTAAAAAAAGTTGAGTATTGCTGTACTGCTGTATGTACTCTACTGTTCTCTTCTGTACTGTACTCTACTGAGCAATTCAGCCCAGTTCCGTTATTGCCCTATACATTCCTTAGCTGGATTACATGTGTGGTAAAAATATTTGTGACACTCAGTATCTGATAATGCCGTTAAAGTTAACAAGACAACAACAACTAACCATGACATATTGGGTAAATCTTCAAGGGCATAAGGTTACACATCCTACAAAAAAAGTGCTCCTAGAGGGCTGGGAGCATGAACGAGATCTGAATGCAAGTTTTGGGTGGATAGGTAATGGCATGGGCCATGGTGACAGAGATGGAACTGTTTGGGAAGGAGTTCGGCCCCTCTGTGGTTCTTCCTGCTATCCCACCTTGGTTGCTCACTAAGTCAATTATAAACCTAGGGTTTCTTGAGAGGGTAAGAGCTGGTGAGGAAGGAGTAGATCCAGTAAATATTGTAAGTGAACATTTAAGAACTCAGTACTATGGTGTCTTGAATATATGCACTGATGGGGGCGGGGAGGTCCTCTGGTCGAGAGAGAAGGGAGAAAGTGTAATCACAAGACTGAGACTGGGACACACAACAGTATATTGAAATTGGTAGGAAAACATTGACTGGGAAGTGTGATCACTGTCATGAGGAGATGGAGACAGTGGAACATGTGCTATTTCAGTGCCAGCCATATGGGAGGGAAAGGGAGAGATTGTTATCAGATTTAATGAGTAATGGTGTTGAAGAGCCAAGCATAAGTGAACTGCTGAGAAAATCTTCAGGGGGTGTAAGTAATTATGTATTTCGTTTCGCATTTATACCTTCCCTGTCTGGTCCACACTCCAGTCCAGTTGGTCACGGTCATGCACCTTAAAGATGTCTGCCAACAACCATATAAAAACCACATTAGAAGTATCTGTTAACGTTTTCTTGTTCAGCACGGTAGTCTTTTGCTGTGACACATCGAAGCGTACATGCTGTAGCGGCTTCCGGTTGCAGGAGAAACATTGGAAATGTGTTCTGGTGTTTACACGTTTTCACACAAACAGTAAAAAACATGGAAATTCTTGGAGAGGAGTTTGGAGATATGACTCCCCAGCAGCTTGCGGCTCCTGTCAATACTATAGAGGTAATTATATTGTTGCATTAGCACAATAGGATGACTGGGCGAAAAGATAAGCCAAAGTGGTGTGCAGTTTGCACATGTTGTTTTCATTTTCAATGTAAAGTTCGCAAACGCATGTAGTTTTTAGCTAAGTTAGCTAGCTACTTGCCTAGAAACCCGACGTTGAATTGCATTGAGTTCTACGGCAGACATTTGCGTTTGAATCAGGAAAGAAATGCCCGAGATGCCGGTGTTTGGAGGACATATTGGCACGGGTGTTAGGCCCGGGACGATGTCGAGTGCCGGCAAACCGTGCCAATATATCCTCCAAACACCGCCTTCTCGGCCATTATCACTTTTGTACAACGGGTTACCAACATTCAAATAATGATTGACAGATTTAGATTCAAATAGTTATTTTGATGAATTTGTGCGTACTACTTCATCCTTCCACAAGATATAGTCACGACACATCTAGCGTTGCTACCCAAGCCGGCTGGTCGTTCGTTATAAATCAATAACAGCAAAGTAGCCGTATTTGTTTAAGCTGTTTTCTAGTGACATTTATTTGGATACATCGATAAAAATTAGCTAATGAGGCGCAATTTTGCCTTGAATCGAACATGTGCTCACTCGTCACTGGACACGGTTGTTCAGAGAAGCTAGCCAACAACTCAGTTAACACAATCACTTCAAACCGAAGCTGGAAAGACTGCAAACTAGCTGCCCTTAGTTTCATTTGACCTTTTTTCAATTGACATTTCTTTGTACAGTCGTGGCCAAAAGTTTTGAGAATGACACATATTCGTTTTTCAAAGGTTGCTGCCTCAGTGTCTTTAGATATTTTTGTCAGATGTTACTATGGAATACTGAAGTATAATTACACGCATTTCATAATTGTCAAAGGCTTTTATTGACAATTACATGAAGTTGATGCAAAGAGTCAATATTTGCAGTGTTGACCCTTCTTTTTCAAGACCTCTGCAATCTGCCCTGGCATGCTGTCAATTAACCTCTGGGCCACATCCTGACTTATGGCAGCCCATTCTTGCATAATCAATTCTTGGAGTTTGTCAGAATGTGTGTGTTTGTTTGTCCACCTGCCTCTTGAGGATTGACCACAAGTTCTCAATGGGATTAAGGTCTGGGGAGTTTCCTGGCCATGGACCCAAAATATCAATGTTTTGTTCCAAGATGCCACTTAGTAATCACTTTTGCCTTATCAAGGTGCTCCATCATGCTGGAAAAGGCATTGTTCGTCACCAAACTGTTCCTGGATGGTTGGGAGAAGTTGCTCTCAGAGGATGTGTTGGTACCATTCTTTATTCATGGCTGTGTTCTTAGGCAAAATTGTGAGTGAGCACACTCCCTTGGCTGAGAAGCAACCCCACACATGAATGGTCTCAGGATGCTTTACTGTTGGCATGACACAGGACTGATGGTAGCGCTCTCCTTGTCTTCTCCGGACAAGCTTTTTTCCGGATGCCCCAAACAATCGGAAAGGAGATTCATCAGAGAAAATGACTTTACCCCAGTCCTCAGCAGTCCAATCCCTGTACCTTTTGCAGATTATCAGTCTGTCCCTGATGTCTTTCCTGGAGAGAAGTGGCTTCTTTGCTGCCCTTCTTGACACCAGGCCATCCTCCAAAAGTCTTCGCCTCACTGTGCGTGCAGATGCACTCACACCTGCATGCTGCCATTCCTGAGCAAGCTCTGTACTGGTGGTGCCCCTATCCCACAGCTGAATCAACTTTAGGAGACGGTCCTGGCGCTTGCTGGACTTTCTTGGGCGCTCTGAAGCCTTCACAACAATTGAACCGCTCTCCTTGAAGTTCTTGATGATCTGATAAATGGTTGATTTAGGTGCAATCTTACTGGTAGCGATATCCTAGCCTGTGAATCCCTTTTTGTGCAAAGCAATGATGACGGCACGTGTTTCCTTGCAGGTAACCATGGTTGACAGAGGAAGAGCATTGATTCCAAGCACCACCCTCCTTTTGACGCTTCCAGTCTGTTATTTGAACTCAATCAGCATGACAGAGTGATCTCCAGCCTTGTCCTCGTCAACACTCACACCTGTGTTAACGAGAGAATCACTGACATGATGTCAGCTGGTCCTGTTGTGGCAGGGCTGAAATGCAGTGGAAATGTTTTTGGCGGATTCAGTTCATTTGCAAGGCAAAGAGGGACTTTGCAATTCATCTGATCACTCTTCATAACATTTGAGTATATGCAAATTGCCATCATACAAACTGAGGCAGCAGACTTTGTGAAAATTAATATTAGTGTCATTCTCAACTTTTGGCCACGACTGTATATATCCATAAAAATGGATGCCAGCTGATTCATGATTTCGGCTGCCTGACTATCTGTCTCCTCCAGACTCGTTCATTTATATGGGACAGCTGGAGATCGACTTTGAATATTGAAACAATGTCGGAGAGACGGATAGCAAGGTTTATACAATTCTCCGCTGTTGAAAACTAAACGTTAGTCTAAAAGACTTTCTAGATGGTTTTTATAGTGGAGATCAAGTATATAAATTGCTGGGCTGATGAGACAGTGGATTGTGCAGTCAGATGGAACAGAGTAAATAGTCATTTTAATGTCATAGATTTAGCTGGTGATAATTTGTGGAATAGACACCGGCTGGAATTTGGTTTTAGCCAATCAGCATTCCGGATTAGACCCACCCGTTGATAAAAATCATATGGGCAGAACCATGTAAACACGTGCACAATCTCGAAGTATGCATGCATGCATCTGGTGCATGTATTTGTATCTTGTGCGCATGCTTCAGTTGATAGAAAGTTGAATGCGCTACCAGCGCTTTGAAAAGTTTGTTATTTTACTTTCCTGTGGCTATATTGTCTCCCATTCCTACTGCCAAAAGGACCAACTGTACGGGCAACTTTTTAAAAATTATTCAATATTCTGTCTTGTAGAGGTCCTAATAGGAAACTTACCTGATTCCAATTTATTTCTGGCTGCCAGGGTAGCTAGATACTAGCTCTTGATCATAACTCAGTTCCATTACACATAAATCATTGGACAAAGCGTCTTCTGTAAGGGGGAGTTTTGTTGGGAGTGGCAATGCTCTATCTGAACACTAACAGGTGTCGTTATCTTTCATATCAGCAATAAATAATTTTCAAAAACCAAAAGGTTAAAATGATACACCATGATAGGGTTAGTGTTACCACACAGCCACAAGTGTTATAACACTTGTTTACGGAAGACAACTAGCTATCTAGAATGCTCTGAACACCTGTGTGTAAGCGTAACCAAAGCTTATGGATATACTGACAAGATACAAAACGGCACATCGCGCTGTGTAGCTCATGCCTTTCTTTGGATTGGATACATCTCATTTTAATACTTAAAGAAATATGATGAGGGTTGTGATGTCAATTCAATGGAGAAAGAGATGCTATGCTACTAGCCTCATTGCATGAATATGCATAGCCATCTCGAGACCACTCCGATATAGTGTTTTTTCTCAAAGCTAAGCTGCGCTGATGTCACATGTCCTACTTGTATACATTTTTATTTAACTTGGCAAGTCAGTTAAGAACATTATTTTTTACAATGACGGCCAGTCCCTGTGGAACTTCCAATCACGGCCGGATGTGATACAGCCTGGATTCGAACCAGGTACTGTAATACGCCTCTTACACTGAGATGCAGTGTCTTAGACCGCTGCGCCACTCGGGGGCCATATAGCAGTACACTTGTAACAACCTAAGCATTACGACATTTCTATTTAATAAAATAAGCCATTCATTTTTTTTGTTGGCCGAATTTGACACTTTCTCATTGACCTCCATAGAAAAACTCCTAGCTTGGTGTGTGGAAAAACGAAGAAAAAAACAGCACCACCTGTTAGAGGGAGACAGATTTTCTGCTGAGTTGGGCTGCTCTCTTCACCTCTTCTTCCCTGGGGTATCTCAGGAAGTGTAGCAGAAGTTTCGTCGGATGGAGGCACTCATAGCTGCATGAATCTGTGCAAAACTGAAAGATGAGGGCCAAATGTTTAGAAAGCTGCATAGCAAGAGATGATTATTGATGTTTTAAAACAGTGTCGGGATTGTAGTTCACATGAGCCAGTCGTGGGCGAAGCTAATGGCTGAAAACTGTAGGGAGAAGGCAGAATGCTGCCTAGGGAGCCAGCTAGATAACAACTCCTAGCTACATCCTGATGTGTATTATTGTTTCTTTACTTGGATCTCTGCAACTGCTTGTTTTTTTCCATAGGAAAAATGGAAACTATTGCCAGCTTTTTTGAAGGTAAGGAAGAGTTTGTTTGCTATTTCTACTATATAGTGGATATAGCTAATGATAGTGAATTCCACATGAACCCGGATAATTGTCTTTCACTTCATTCTTCACTTTTACTGTCTGTTTGCCATCTGTAGTCCCTCTGTTAATGTCTGATATTTCAGGTGAAAGGTCTGGTGAAACAGCACATTGACTCCTTCAACTACTTCATCAATGTGGAGGTAAAGCAACGGTTTCATCACTTGGTGTAACATAAGGATAGAAATATAATGTATAGAATGGCCACGTGAATAAACATATCAGCAGTTGAGGCTGGGCTGAACCAGAATCTGGGCTTACAGAAGACATTGATATGGTGAATCTCCTTTAAGCCCAGGAATTAGCCATTACCCAGCTTTTCAGGATTAATAATATCAAAATACATTTGTTACTCACAAAATACGGATTTTCGATTAGCAACTATAGTCATTTACTACGGTCACGGTTGGTATGTACTTCCAAAAAAGGTCTAAATAAAAGGTTACATGCAACTGAAAAAATGCCTCTTTGGCACCTCTGTAGTGAGCTGGAGACATATGACCTGTGCATGGCAGTAAGGTTACAACGCCAATGTAAATTGCTCACGTCCCAAGGATCCCCAATAGCACAAACCTTAGTGCTACATGTTTTAAGTCTTCAACAGCTTGGAGGCGCCGAGGAGGCATTTTTTTCAGCTGCATGTAACTTTGTATTTAGATCTTTTTTGGAAGTACACACTGGCCTTGACTGCAGTAAATTACTATAGTTGATAATCAAAACTCCATAATTGGTGAGTAACGAACGTATTTTGACATTAAGCTTGAAAAGCTGGTGAATGGCTGTTTCCTGGGCTTAAAGGAGTTTTGCCATATCAAAGTCTCTTGTAAGGCCAAATTCTGGTTCAAGGCCTACTTCCATATGGCAGTATTTTGCAAGTGTATTGTGTAGCTACCCAAGCTATGTCTAAATTTGAGCATATGTGTGGTTTATTACAGATAAAGAAGATAATGAAAGCAAATGAAAAGATCACAAGTGATGCTGATCCCATGTGGTACCTAAAGTAAGCTGCTGGTCCTACTCCCTATACATGCCATCCAACAACAACAAACATTGGTGGGAATGCGATGTTGCTGGTTCAAATCCTTCTTAGACCAGCAACGTTTTACTTACAAGGCAGACATGCAACAAGCAGTCAAGACTATTTAAAAAAAAAAAAAAAAAAAAGAATAATGGGCTTACTTAAAATCCATGGCAAACTACACTATCATTTCTAAAACTAAAATAACACCAGCGTCCCATTTCCAGGTACCTCAATATATACGTTGGCATGCCTGATGTTGAAGAGAGCTTCAATGTAACCAGACCAGTGTCTCCACACGAGGTGAATCTAGTCTGTTTGCCCTTCCCCGCAAAAATATCACAAACCATTGCACAATAGTGTCACACAGTTGAATAGTCTCTGTGCTTAACTAGGAGGACATTACAATATATACATATTGGGTCTTCCTCAACCCACGGCTGAATTTTAGCACACTTTGAAATAAAAATGAACATTTGTGAATACAACTCATTAAAGGCGCATTGTTTCCACCAGTGTCGTCTCAGGGACATGACTTACTCTGCACCCATCACAGTGGACATCGAGTACACCCGTGGCAGTCAGAGAATCATCCGCAATGCTCTGCCCATTGGAAGGTACTGCTCTCTCCCTCTCTGCAAACCCTCTCTTTATCACGCTATGGGGAAGGTACTAACCAGTTCTTACCTCACTGAAGTTCAGTGCTTCGGTAGTACATGTTTGTAACTTCCTATAGAATGTGTATTGTTTGCACCACTCTGAGATTTTCCTACTAACGGTGCGTTGAACTATATTCTACCCAGGATGCCCATCATGCTGCGTAGCTCTAACTGTGTCCTCACGGGGAAGACGTCCATGGAGTACTCCAAACTCAACGAGTGCCCTCTGGACCCAGGTAAGCAACACCTAGCTGAACACTTTTGCATGGGGGAGCCACTCTTCGGGCCACCTGCAGGACTTGTTCCAGCCCAGCACTGATTCAAGTAAATAACTAGTGACGATTTTCAATTTAGACCACATTAGTCTAACCAGGTGTGTTAGAGCTGGGCTAGATCAAAAACATGCACACAGTGGCCTTGTAGGACCAGAATTGCCCATCCCAAGAATGATTGCTGTAGTGTCGAGCATCAGAATGCATAGGTGTGAATTTGTGTCCTTGTCTCTACATCCACAGGGGGCTATTTCATTGTCAAAGGTCAGGAGAAGGTCATTCTGATCCAGGAGCAGCTGTCAAAGAACCGCATCATTGTGGAGCAGGACAGGAAGGGGGCAGTAGGAGCCTCTGTGACCAGGTGATGTCACTCATATTTAGAATGACCCGATTGTTAGCCTCCCTACTTAGGCTGCAGTTTGGTGGAAACACTTTGCTCCTGTTGGTATTTTCATACTGTTAAGTTCTCATTATTAGATGAACAACTCGACAGACACTATGAAAGCTTAAACCAAGTTTATTCATCCCAAAGGGTCAAACGGCTGTACAGATGACGACATATTCACACAAGCACTGATATTTAACCCTTTCTCCTATACTGAGTCTCCTCCTACACATCTGAACAGCCAATGCATCTCTGTTGCTAGGCAGAACCTTAGTGATATCTGTTCTTCCTCACTTCATTTGACCTGACCTCTGCCCCAAAGTGCTCACTCCCAACTCACGGCTGTCATGGTGACTGGTACGAGACTGTCTCTTCTCCCAGAGGATCCCTCCCATAGGATCCCTGATGGCTTACAATAACATATCCTGACATAATGTAAACGTTATACATTACCCTCTCTCCCTTAGTGACATGAATCAGTATATTTCATATTCTCAGAACCCAACAATACCTACTTTCTTTCAGGATTGATGCAGTTTGTTTTCTCATGTATTGCTAACTTGAGGGCTTTATCATTGTAAGACTGTATGCTCTGTATCCGCATGTGTTTATCCAACCCTCAGTTCACTAACCACCATTCTCCACTCAAACTGCTTTGTCATGAGGTTACAGTTCCACCCATGAGAAGAAGAGCAGGACCAATATGATCGTTAAGCAGGGACGCTTCTACCTAAGACACAACGCACTGTCAGAGGACGCCCCCATTGCCATTATATTCAAGGTAAGAATGTCAAGTCCACATGGTGGCACTGTCCGACTACAGAATATGACTACAGTCTGACTACAAAATACAGATATTGCCGGGCTCTGCCACCTCTCTACCCTGTTCAGAATTGTTGTTCAATGTGTTGGTAGTGGAACCCACTTGTGGTACCAATTAAGAACTAATTAGCTAATCTAAAATCAAAATAAGTTTATGGACATGCTGCAGCCATTAGCTCTGTGTGACAATTGCTTCTAATTTGAGTTCAAAATTAGATTTGCAGAACACAATTTTTCTGAAATGTTTGTGATTATCTTGTTGTCATAAAATCAAATGATATTTGTCACCTGCGCCGAAAACAACAGGTGTTGTTAAAGTGAAATGCTTACTTACAAGCCCTTAACCAACAATGCAGTTCTAAGAAAAACCAAAAAAAATAAATAATAATAATTAAAGAGCAGCAGTAATAACAGTAGCGGAACTATATACAGGGGGTACCGGTACAGAGTCAATGTGCGGAGGCAAGGGTGTTTGTAATTATGTACATGTAGGTAGAGTTATTAAAGTGGCTATGCATAGATGACAGAGTAGCAGCAGCGTGGGGGAAATGCAAATAGCTTGGGGGTAGAAGCTGTTTAGAAGCCTCTTGGACCAAGACTTGGCGCTCTGGTACCACTTGCTGTGCAGTAGCAGAGTGAACAGTCTATGACTAGGGTGGCTAGAGTCTTTGACAATTTTTAGGGCCTTCCTCTGACACCGCCTAGGAAAGAGGTTCTGGATGGCAGGAAGCTTGGCCCCGGTGATGTACTGTGCCGTACGCACTACCCTGTGTAGTGCCTTGCGGTTAGAGGCCGAGCAGTTGCCATACCAGGCAGTAATGCAACCCATCAGGATGATCTCCCGTGTAGTCCCGTGTAGCTCAGTTGGTAGAGCATGGCGCTTGCAACGCCAGGGTTGTGGGTTCGTTTCCCACGGGGGGCCAGTACAAAAAAGTATGAATGTATGTACTTGTAAGTCGCTCTGGATAAGAGCGTCTGCTAAATGACTTAAATGTAAATGTAATCTCGATGGTGTAAACCTTTTGAGGACCCGTGCCAAATCTTTTCAGTCTCCTGAGGGGAATATATATTTTTTGTGCCCTCTTCACAACTGTCTTGGTGTGCTTGGACCATGAGTTTGTTGATGATGTGGACGCCAAGGAACTTTAAATCAAATGTATTTATAAAGCCCTTCTTACATCAGCTGATATCTCATAGTGCTGTACAGAAATCCAGCCTAAAACCCCCAAACAGCAAGCAATGCAGGTGTAGAAGCACGGTGGCTAGGAAAAACTCCTTAGAAAGGCCAGAACCTAGGATGAAACCTATAGAGGAACTAGGCTATGAGGGGTGGCCAGTCCTCTTCTGGCTGTGCCGGGTGGAGATTATAACAGAACATGGCCAAGATGTTCAAATGTTCATAGATGACCAGCAGGGTCAAATAATAATAATCACAGTGGTTGTCGAGGGTGCAACAGGTCAGCACCTCAGGAGTAAATGTCAGTTGGCTTTTCATAGCCGATCATTAAGAGTATCTCTACCGCTCCTGCTGTCTCTAGAGAGTTGAGGTCTGGGACAGGTAGCATGACCAGTGAACAGGTCAAGGTTCCATAGCCGCAGGCAGAACAGTTGAAACTGGAGCAGCAGCACGGCCAGGTGGACTGGGGACAGCAAGGAGTCATCAGGCCAGGTAGTCCTGAGGCATGGTCCTAGGGCTCAGGTCCTCAGCGAGGGAAAGAAAGAGAATTAGAGAGAACATACTTAAATTCACACAGGACACCGGATAAGACAGGCGAAATACTCCAGATATAACAGACTAACCCTAGCCCCCCGACACAAACTACTGCAGCATAAATACTGGAGGCTGTGACAGGAGGGGTTGGGAGACACTGTGGCTCCATCCGACGATACTCCCGGACAGGGCCAAACAGGCAGGATATAACCCCACCCACTTTGCCAAAGCACATCCCCCACACCACTAGAGGAATATCTGTTAATTCGAAATGACACAACGAAAAGGTTCCAGTTTAACAAAGTTTACTATACTATATGAACACACTACAACGTAGCCATTACACTCGAGGCCAGGTCCATCCACGAACAGACTCCCTGCGCAGGCGCACTCTTGACTGAGTGATAGCCCCGTAATAACAGAAGTATAGGGATACTTAAAACATGAACTTAACAATCTCCCCCTTGTCTTTAATGACAGATAAATAATCAACAACATAATTAAATGTCCAAGTATTATTCAAGATCCCCATTACAAATGGGTTGTGTGACAGTTTTTATTTGTATTACTCAAGCTGCCACTTTCCATTACTGAGAGCCTGTAGGAGCACAAGACCGGATGCTCCTTTTTTAGTCAGTCAGCAAGCTGTTCCTTTGTGGTCGACCACAGAATCCGCTGGATTCTCTGTGTTTGAATAAGTTCCTTGATGCTGCTAATCTCAAGACGAAGTCTTTTCTCTGTGACAGACTTGGTTGACTTCACAGCATCAACTAATGAGTAGTTGTCAGTGACACAAACTACAGCCAGAAAGTGCCGTTTTGTCTCACCAGTGGTAAGCTCTGAGAACAGAGTTGCAAGAGATCGCATTGTCAATTCCATCCGCAAGAGCAAGTGTTTCTCCAGCAAGTGTGCTTCGGACAACCCTTCTGATCCTTTTTGACTGCCAACAGATAGCTGAGAACCTTCCTCCTTCACCCATTAACACGATTAGATGTCCACCTTGTGTGCCTCCATCTGTAAGGTTCCCTAGCGAAGCATCACTGAAGACAACTAGTTTCAAAGAGTCATCTTTTCCAACATGTTGAAACTTTTTAAAGTCACTTGTTGTGATTTCAGTTTACGAACAACTTTGTTTGCCTCATGAATGGTTTGTACAGTGGCGTGTTTTGTGTTAGATGCCAAGTTGCAAACATCAAACATTACATCAGGTCTACTCTGTCTAGCAACCCATAAAATTTGTCCTATCTTCGACCTCAATTGATCAGCTTCAATTCCACACAGAGGGGAATTCCTTTGTACGGCTCTTGAAGAATCCATATGAATGGGTTGAAGATTATTGATATAGCTCTCCTGTTGCATCAGTATTTTTCCTTCGACTGTAATAAACTCTATGCCAACATAATTTTTGTTATCATGCTCTTCACGGCCGACCTGGAAAACAGCTTTGAGGTTTGGAATCACAGTTGTAGCAAAGGTCTGTGAGCCACCCCAGATAAAGTCATCAACATGACAGGCAAGTACTCCAGTCACATTGCAGTCTTGATCAAGCCAATAGAAGACTGCAGGATCCACTTGTGACATTTTTCCACCTGTATTCAGCATTGTTGCCTTGACTTTGTTGTACCAGTAGAGTGACTCATCTGCCAGTCCATACACACACTTTTTTATTTTCCAGTGTTCCTTCGCTTTTAGCTTCGGTCGGATGTGAATATCCCTTGACAGTTCTGTTCCCTGCAAAAATGCAGATTTGATGTCTATGGAATTAAGTTTCCATTTTTTCCTGGCAGATCACTGACATCAGCAATCTGAGTGACTCAGAGGCGCATGTTGGTGAGTCTTTTGGGAGTTCTTTAGCAGCCAGCTCCTCAAAACCTTTAGCCACTAGACGTGCTTTAGGCACTATTCCAGTTAAGGATTCTTTAAGGGTACACACCCACCTTGTTGAGACGCACTTTTGGCCAATGTCTTTGACTTCCTCAAACACTCCCTTTTTTTTCTCCAATTACTGAGCTCATCTAGCTTAGCTGAGTCAAATGACACGTCCTTTGTTTCAAGTACATCATCATTTTGAATGTCATTCTGTTTTTCTCGATTTTCCATTGGTTCAATTCTGATATTATCTACAAGTGGCAGGTCAGCTGACCCTGTTGTACCAGAAAGTGTAGCTGGTTCAGAGTACTGCAAGTTGTACCAGATCTGGTGTTTTCCTTTGGCTTTTCCTGCTCGTCCAATGGCGGGTGCTGTATGTGGAATACCACTTTCTCTGTCCATGTATTTAACAGTTTGTCCAGTTTTCAGATTGGAACAACCATGTTCTCTTAACACATGTGGGTGTTGAGCGTTCAAATGAGGAAAACATTCAACAGTATCTGTGGCATGGTTGAAGGTCTCTGCTTCATTTCCTGTTTCAGTGTCCATATTGGATGTGACATCTGGTAGGTTTGTGTCTGTTACTGTGTCCTTTTTGTCATTTTCATTAGGAGACTGATTCTCAGCAACAGCCCCTCTATCTTGTTGATCATTTACTTTCCGCAATCTTGAGTGATGCACCCAGACAAAGATGCCTCCGTGTCTCACAAATATCACCACACCATCTTGGCCAATGACTACTCCCGGTCCTTTCCACTCTTGACAGTCAACTCGTTTGTACTACACTCTGTTTCCAGTCTCGTACTTCTCATCGGTGGGTCGAAGCTGTTTCCGCAGAGCCTTGCGAATTCTTTCGGAGCACTCTGCTTCAGTGAATGCTTTTCTCGCTGCATGTAGTGCTGAAAGGTGCTGTCCCACCCATGCACTCACACTGGTCCCTTCTAGTGCTGGTGGCTTGTCAACCAGTACTGAGGGAAGATTAGGGTTCTGCCTGAACACTAATTGATATGGGCTGTAACCATGAACATTGTGCATTGAGTTTTTTGCCATCAAAGCCCAATCTAGGGCTGTGTTCCAGTCACATCCATTGTCTTGCTTCACGTTCAGCATGATCTCTGTGAGTGTTTGATTGTGTCTCTCCAGAAGTCCATTGCTCCATGGACTGTATGCAGCAGTTGTCTTTAGTTCCATGTTGAAGTTCTCTTATTTCATTATTATTGAATTCCCCTCCATTGTCACTGTACAATTTCTGGGGCGGGCCATGCACACATATCCAGGAATGAATGAAGTGCTTGACGATTTCACTGGGTTTCTTTGTATTCACAATGCTTCCAGCACTAAAGCGCGTGAAGTGGTCGATTTATGTGAAGGTACCACACACTTGGTCCTAACTCATGTAGATCTACAGCCACTGTTTCATTGTACTTGGAAGCCAGTGGCAAACCAACAGCTGGTCTGGGCTTAGGTTTGCTGTATTTTTGACATGTCTCACAACTGTTAACTATCTGCTGTAGAATGGAAATACTCATCATTATTCCCTGCACTCCTGAGTAACTTCTGAAGTCTGTCAACTGTAGCATGTCCAAACTGTTTGTGAAGCTTTAACAATACCTTGTGTTTTTCTTTTGTGTTCATGTTCTCTGTGTCAATCTCATTTTTGCATGGACTCTGTGTGATGTC
Organism: Salvelinus namaycush; assembly: GCF_016432855.1. Lineage (NCBI taxonomy): Eukaryota > Metazoa > Chordata > Actinopteri > Salmoniformes > Salmonidae > Salvelinus > Salvelinus namaycush. The sequence goes on along the minus strand of NC_052327.1, from coordinate 45,447,678 downwards.
TTTGTCCAAAATGTTTACACAATAGTGGCCTGAGGTAGTAAGTTCAAGAGTCACTGGTTGTTTAAACATCACTGCCTTGTCATTTTTTATGTCTAGTACAGCCCCTGCCTTCTTGAGGGAAGCTTTACTTAATAGTAAGGAGATATCTGTAGGGACCACTTCTGTTTCAGTGTGACACTTAGTCTGACCAATTTTTGCTGGTATCTTAACTCTGGGTAGAATGGACAATTCTCCCATCTCCAAATTTGAAAGCTCTGTTGCGTGGTGTGTCAATCATATTTTGTACTTCCTTCATATTTAGTTCACTGACATGGCTATCAAGCCATTTTTCACCACACACTGTCTGTGTGCATGCAGTATCAATCACAGCAGATCCTAAGGATTCAACTATAAAAATCTCAGTATCAGATTCATTTGAAAACAGTGTAATGTTACACTGCTCTATCTCTGTGTTTACATTTTCTTCTGTTAGTTTAACTTGTTCATTTTTATGAGGACAGACTTTAACCCAATGGTAAGTGCTTTGACAAATAGCACATTTTGATCTCCTTCCATATTTGTGCTGGGAAATGGCACCCTCTTCTGGTTGTCTTGAACGTGACTTGTTGGCGCCTTTTCACTGCTGCTCAGTGTAATATGCTGCGTCACTCACTTGCATTCCATCTGTTATTGGCGCGACAGACTTCTTTTTAGTGCCGACTTCATTGATGCAAAAGTCAGCACAGTACAAGCAGTCAAAGCCAACTGTTTCTCCCTACCATCTAGACAGGCAGTATCTAGCAACTTGAAAGCTAACACTGCATCCGGGAGAACCATGTCGTATTTGCGCATCCTATTGTACCTCTGTTCGAAGTCAATGATGTAGTCAGTCATTGCAACTGAAATATCTCTCGTAACACTGTCAAAGTTTGAATATGCCTCGTAGGCACGGTCTTTCTCTTCTTTAAGAAATACAGAATCCAGTGCTGTGATCAAAGTTCCCATACCTGCATCCTTGTTCAAATCCTCAACGGATATTTCCAGTGCTGTATCTCTCGCTCTTCCCTCGAGCGATAATACCACCGCAAGTGCTTGCTTTTTCGTGTCCAGATTGCAAGTTCATTTTTCCAACTTTCGTACGACCTCTTCTCGTCGAAGAGAGGTGGCACATTGTAGTTATTAACCATCCTCTGCTACCAATGTTAATTCGAAATGACACAACGACAAGGTTCTAGTTTAACAAAGTTTACTATATGAACACACTACAAGGTAGCCATTACACAAGGCCAGGGCCATCCACGAACAGACTCCCTGCGCAGGCGCACTCTTGACTGAGTGATAGCCCCGTAATAACAGAACTATAGGGATACTTAAAACATGAACGTAACTATCTTCAACCACCAACTTACCATCCTGAGACAAGGCCAAGTATAGCCAACAAAGATCTCCGCCACGGCACAACCCAAGTGGGGGCGCCAACCCAGACAAAGATCACGTCAGTAACTCAACCCACTCAAGTGACGCACCCCTCCTAGGGACGGCATGGAAGAGCACCAGTAAGCCAGTGACTCAGCACCTGTAATGGGGATAGAGGCAGAGAATCCCAGTGGAGAGAGGGGAACCGGCCAGGCAGAGACAACAAGGGCGGTTCGTTGCTCCAGAGCCTTTCCGTTCACCTTCACACTCCTGGGCCAGACTACATTCAATCATATGACCCACTGAAGAGATGAGTCTACAGTAAAGACTTAAAGTTAGAGATCGAGTCAGCGTCTCACATGGGTAGGCAGACCATTCCATAAAAATGGAGCTCTATAGGAGAAAGCCCCGCCTCCAGCTGTTTGCTTAGTAATTGTAGGGACAGTTAGGAGGCCTGCGTCTTGTGACCGTAGCGTACGTGTAGGTATGTACGGCAGGACCAAATCGGAAAGATGGGTAGGAGCAAGCCCATGTAATGCTTTGTACGTTAGCAGTAACCTTGAAATCACCCCTTGCCTTAACAGGAAGCCAGTGTAGAGAGGCTAGCACTGGAGTAATATGATCAGATTTTTTGGTTCTAGTCAAGATTCTAGCAGCCATGTTTAGAACTAACTGAAGTTTATTTAGTGCTTTAGCCGGAGAGTAGAGCATTGCAGTAGTCTAACCTAGAAGTGACAAAAGCATGGATTAATTTTTCTGCATCATTTTTGGACAATGTTTCTGATTTTTGCAATGTTACGTAGATGGAAAAAAGCTGTCCTTGAAACAGTCTTGATATGTTCGTCAAAAGAGCGAACAGGGTCCAGAGTAACGCCGAGATCCTTCAGTTTTATTTGAGACGACTTTACAACCATCAAGATTAATTGTCAGATTCAACAGAAGATATCTTTGTTTCTTGGGACCTAGAACAAGCATCTCTGTTTTGTCCAAGTTTAAAAGTAGAACATTTGCAGCCATCCACTTCCTTATGTCTGAAACACAGGCTTCCAGCGAGGGCAATTTTGGGGCTTCACAATGTTTCATCGAAATGTACAGCTGTGTGTCATCCGCATAGCAGTGAAAGTTAACATTATGTTTCCGAATGACATCAACAAGAGGTTAAATATATATATATATACTGAAAACAATAGTGGTCCTAAAACGGAACCTTGAAGAACACTGAAATTTACAGTAATTTGTCAGAGGACAAACCATCCACAGAGACAAACTGATATCTTTCCGACAGATAAGATCTAAACCAGGCCAGAACTTGTCCGTGTAGACCAATTTGGGTTTCCAATCTCTCCAAAAGAATGTGGTGATCGATGGCATCAAAAGCAGCACTAAGGTCTAGGAGCACGAGGACAGATGCAGCGCCTCGGTCTGACGCCATTAAAAGGTCATTTACCACCTTCACAAGTTCAGTCTCAGTGCTATGATGGGGTCTAAAACCAGACTGAAGCGTTTTGTATACATTGTGTGTCTTCAGGAAGGCAGTGAGTTGCCGTGCAACAGCTTTTTTTTTTAAATCAGAGGAATGGGAGATTCGATATAGGCTGATAGTTTTTTTATATTTTCTGGGTCAAGGTTTGGCTTTATTACTGCCACTTTTAGTGAGTTTGGTACACATCCGGGGGATAGAGAGATTTTATTATGGTCAACATAGGAGGGCCAAGCACAGGAAGCAGCTCATTCAGTAGTTTAGTTGGAATAGGGTCCAGTATGCAGCTTGAAGGTTTGGAGGCCATGATTATTTTCATCATTGTGTCGAGGTATAGTACTAAAACACTTGAGTGTCTCCCTTGATCCAAGGTCCTGGCAGAGTTGTGCAGACTCAGGACAACTGAGCTTTGGAGGAATACGCAATATTTAAAGAGTCTGTAATTTGCTTTCTAATGATCATGATCTTTTCCTCAAAGAAGTTCATGAATTTATCGCTGCTGAAGTGAAAGCCATCCTCTCTTGGGGAATGCTGCTTTTTAGTTAGCTTTGCGACAGTATCAAAAATACATTTTGGATTGTTCTTATTTTCCTCAATTAAGTTGGAAAAATAGGATGATCGAGCAGCAGTGAGGGCTCTTCGATACCTCATGATACTGTCTTTCCATGCTATTCAGAAGACTTCCATTTTGGTGTGGCGCCATTTCCGTTCCAATTTTCTGGAAGCTTGCTTCAGAACTCGGGTATTTTCTGTATACTAGGGAGCTAGTTTCTTATGACAAATGTTTTTGGTTTTTAGGGGTGCGACTGCATCTAGGGTATTGCGCAAGGTTAAATTGAGTTCCTTGAAGCTCAACCTGCTCCACTACAGCCCCCTCGATGAGAATGGGGGCATGCTCGCTAGGTCCTCCTTTTCTTGTACTCCACAATCATCTCCTTTTGTCTTGATCGCGTTGAGGGAGAGGTTGTTGTCCTTGCACCACACGGTCAGGTCTCTGACCTCCCTATAGGCTGTCTCATTGTTGTCTGTTATCAGGCCTACCACTGTTGCCATCAGCAAACTTAATGATGGTGTTTGAGTCGTGCCTGTCCGTGCAGTCATGAATGAACAGGGAGTACGGGAGGGGACTGAGCACACACACCTGAGGGGCTCCCGTCTTGAGGATCAGCGTGGCGGATGTCTTGTTACCTACCCATACCACCTGGGGGCGGCCTGTCAGGAAGTCCAGGATCCAGTTGCAGAGGGAGGTGTTTAGTCCCAGGGTCCTTAGCTTATTGATCAGCTTTGAGGGCACTATGGTGTTGAATGCTGAGCTGTAGTCAATGAATTGCGTTCTGACATAGGTGTTCCTTTTGTCCAGGTGGGAAAGGGCAGTGTGGAGTGCAATAGAGATTGCATCAGATCTGTTGGTGCAGTATACACATTGGAGTGGGTCTAGGGTTTCTGGGATAATGGTGTTGATGTGAGTCTTTCAAAGCATTTCATGGCTACAGATGTGAGTGCTACGGGTCAGTAGTCATTTAGGCAGGTTACCTTATTGTTCTTGGGCACAGGGCCTATGGTGGTCTGCTTGAAACCAGTTGGTATTACAGACTCCGACAGGGAGAGGTTGAAAATGTCGGTGAAGACACTTGCCAGTTGGTCAGCGCATGCTCGGTGTACATGTGGTCTGTAATAGTTTGCAAGCCCTGCCACATCAGACGAGCTTCGGTGCCGGTGTAGTATGATTCGATCTTATTCCTGTATTGACGATTTGCCTGTTTGATGGTTCGTTGGGCATATCCGAATTTCTTATCAGCTTCCGGGTTAGAGTCCCGCTCCTTGAAAGAGGCAGCTCTACCCTTTTAGCTCAGTGCGAATATTGCCTGTAATCCATGGCTTCTGGTTGGGGTATGTACGTACAGTCACTGTGGGGACTGTATGTACATTTCAGTCTTACAGATGTGGACATATGTCACTCAATAAGGTCCATATCCGTGACTCAGATTAAAATGTCTCAAGTAACCTGTTGGCAGCAGTGTCATCAATGATTTTCCCCTTGGACAGCCCTCTCCAAACAACATGTCCAATGTGGCAGTGTAGCATTTTGAGTTTGTCTTTTCACCAGTGTGGCGTGTTGGCCTTGCTGGTTTGTTTCTCCTGCCCTCATGCATCCTGCCCTCATGCATAATTACCATGACACCTAGCAAAATCTGAAAAGCGGTTCCTTCATTTATTCCATAGGATATTTTTTAGATTCACTTAAAATAAGGTCTGTGTTTCGTGTAGGCTTACATCACCGTGCCAATTTTATAACTGTGTAGATATCCATAGGACAAGGTAACTCTGATCAATATTGGCTAAATATAAGCGAAGATAATTTTTTTGTAGAGTGGATTTATGAAAATATGTTGACAAACGTTACCTTATCCTAGTGAGATTTACACGGGTATCAAAAGTCGAGGCGGTTTAAGCCTGCACGAAACACAGACCTTATTTGAAGTAGATCAAGACATTCTCTATTGAAGACATGAACTGTAAAATAATGAAGGAACCCCTTTCAAGTTCAGCCGCAAGTTATTACAGGAATTATAACGCGTCGACTATTTCTCTCTAAACCATATACCTTTGACTAATCAGGAAACTATCACCTCGAAAATAAAACGTTTATTCCGTTCCGTATTTTATCTAACGGGTGGCATCCATGAGTCTAAATATTCCTGTTACATTGCACAACCTTCAATGTTATGCCATAATTACGAAAAATTCTGGCAAATTAGTTCGCAAAGAGCCAGGCGGCCCAAACTGTTGCATATACCCTGACTCTGCGTGCAATGAACGCAAGAGAAATGACACAATTTCACCTGGTTAATATTGCCTGCTAACCTGGATTTCTTTTAGCTAAATATGCAGGTTTAAAAATATATACTTGTGTATTGATTTTAAGAAAGGCATTGATGTTTATGGTTAAGTACACATTGGAGCAATGACAATCATTGGTTGATTGTTTTTTTTATAAGATAAGTTTAATGCTAGCTAGCAATTTACCTTAGCTTACTACATTCGCAGCACAGGCAGGCTCCTCGTGGAGTGCAATGTAATCAGTGTTAGAGTATTGGACTAGTTAACTGTAAGGTTGCAAGATTGGATCCCCCGAGCTGACAAGGTAAAAAATCTGTCGTTCTGCCTCGTTCCTAGCCCGTCATTGACAATAAGAATGTGTTCTTAACTGACTTGCCTAGTTAAATAAAGGTGTTTTAAAAAATAAAAATAAAAAAACAGCAAATCGGCGCCCAAAAATACCCATTTCCGATTGTTATGAAAACTTAATATCGGGGCCGATTTCATTTTTTTTATCGGTCGACCTCTAGTCTGTACTTCTCCCTTTATCTCCTCCATCTTCCAGCCACTCCTCTTTTCTTCTCCCATCCTCTTTGTCAAATCCTTTATACCTCTTTCTCTTCCATTTCATCATTCTTTCACTTGTACCTCTCCACCATATGCCCTCCTTCAAATTCCCCTACTCCTCCATACTTCCCTGATACCTCTGTCATCCACCTCAATCATTGCCCTTAAACTTCCACCACCTCCTCTATTCTGCCCTCATACCTTCCCTCCATCCCTTCCCTCCCACATGTCATCTCCTTTATATCAAACCCTCTAATATAATGTCCTCCTGTAGCTCAACCCCCTCTATCCTCCTCACACAGGCTATGGGTGTGGAGAGTGACCAGGAGATAGTGCAGATGATTGGGACAGAGGAGCACGTCATGGCTAACTTCTCCCCCAGCCTGGAAGAGTGCCAGAAAGCCCAGATCTTCACTGAGATACAGGTACATGATTCCCTCTCTCTGCCTTCTCTGCAACCTGCTGCGGTATGGTGAACCTATGTCAGAGGTTTCTGAATCACACTGGCCTGGGAGGTACAGGTGATACATGTAGCTTAAGTTGTTAGCATGTTGTGATGCTCAACGCAACAAAACTGTTTTTCAAGTTACTTTAAGATGATTTTGGAATTAATTACATGTATAGCATTGTTATTTGGGGTACATTGACAAAGTTGGTGACAGTGGTTAGGTAAATAAACCGAAAGCATGGATTGTAGTGTCTCCTTTGTCCTGTTCTTTCAAAGCAAGGAAAAGTAATTTTGTGATTTGAGTGAACTATCTCTGACAACCAGTGAATGCATGGCTTTACTAGGCCCTTTTCCCCTGACCATTTGACCTGATTATATCCACTTATATTGTCTGAGGAGTAGGACTTGACTGTTTCAAATACCTGGATTTTAACAGCTCTCAATATAATGTATTCTTATGAGGAGATGTCTTGAGTTTGGGACACGGCCTTTGTAATGCCTAGCAATTAAAGAATATTCCGCCTCAAGTCATTACTTAATAGGCCAACATGTGCTCTTTGACATATGTTGTTGAATGCAGTGGACCAATTTGTCTGAAAATAAGAACCTTGTCTAGCAGGAGGAACCAGCAATGTATTGATGAGGGCCATATTAGCATCCTAGCAATGGCCGTTGGACTAGATTTGAATGCATGTTTTTCATGCCTGTTCAGTGTTATTATACCTCTGATGCGCAATATGTCAAGCTAAGCCTCAGTAGACCTATAAAATAGATATTAGTCCAGGGGTGGGCAAACCTGTTGGCTCCAGAGTCACATTGAAACTTTGAAATTCAACAGAGCCATGCAGAATTTACCCGTGTTTTTACACATTAACATAAACTGTGATTCTGTTCTGAGTGACTGCCTTTGCCGTTATGGTAGCATAATACACAGGTCAGGATGGCATGCCTCTTCACTGTTGTCCTCAGTAGCCAATAGTTATAGCCTGCAGGGTGGGTGGTCTGGAGGATGCGCTCAGTCTCACTGACCTCTGACCTTCTCTCTAGAGCATGACACAGAAGATTACTGACACAGGTGTGATAGTTGTGTGGGGGCATAAGGGCTGACTCATATCTGATTGTGGCTTTTTGTGATTCACTTGACCCGCTACAACTCTGATCCCTCAGTGTTCATTTGGGTCCTTTTCTTCTCGACACAATGAACGTGCATGTCACACATTTTCATCACTTTAGAATTACGTCTCCAGTTCTTTTTAAGTTTGTCTCTTTGATCTGAGATATTGTATTTTTATTAATGGTGTGCAGTTAAAATGTTGTTTTCTCATCCCTCTGTGTTCCCTAGGCTCTGAAATACATTGGGAATAAGGTGCGGAGACAGCGCATGTGGGGAGGGCCCAAGAAGACCAAGATGGAGGAGGCCAGAGAGCTGTTGGCTTCCCTCATCCTCACTCATGTACCTGTAAGTGCTGTCAGATTGACCACACCAAAAATACGCTTTATACACACCTCTCTGGCCCGGGATTTACTATGGAACAATCAGTAGTATCAGGTGTTGATAGGGTTAAAGCACTGTGCTCACCATACCATAAGATGATTTAGTTTTGTCACCTGTACCCTTATCTATTCTTTATTAATATGGCTATGAGTGGACACATTTGTAAGGTACACACTTGTGTTAACATGATTCAGTGACTTTACTACCAGGGTTGGGGTCAATTCAGGAACTAAACTAAAGTTCAAATTCCAATTTTCCTCAATTCTCTGAGAAGAAACTACAATTTCAGTTTACTCCCTGAATTGACATAACAGGGTTTGAGTCAATCCCATTTCTTTCTATTCTGTTAAGTTCATGTTTTAAGTATCCCTATATTTCTGTTATTACGGGGCTTTCACTCAGTCAAGAGTGCGCATGCGCAGGAAGTCTTGTGGTTGTTGGACCTAGCCTGGAGTGTAATGGCTACCTTGTAGTGTGTTCATATAGTAGAGTAAACTTTGTTAAACTGGAACCTTGTCGTTGTGTCATTTCGAGTTAACATATTCCACCTCCAGGTGAAGGAGTTCAACTTCCGGGCCAAGTGTATCTACCTCGCGGTGATGGTGCGCAGGGTGATCCTAGCCCAAGGAGAGAACAAGGTGGACGACAGAGACTACTATGGCAACAAGCGCCTGGAGTTGGCTGGACAGGTGAATGAATACGTCTCGGTCTTCTGTCTCCTCTACTGTAGCTCCATCTGAAGCACCAGTGTCTGTTCGTCTCTATCCTAATATAACCTCTGTCCTCCTGACCCCTTACGCTACATTGAATGTCCCATGGAATAATCAAATGTACGCTAAATAGAACTCCTGTGACCCTCTGTGTTTTTAGTTTACACCCTCCGTTAGTGGACTCCAGCACATTGTCTGTGCGAATGTGACTTACTCTATCACATCGGGAGGCGCAGAGTTACCTGAGTACATTTGCCTGTGCAGACTTCCTTTACCACATTTGCCTGCACAGCCTTCCTCCAGCACAGTGGCCTACAGTATGCAGCTCCACAGTAAGCAGAGCTTTCTCTGGGTCTGTCTACACAGTAGGACTCCCTCACGCTGCTCTGTAATTAAATGAAAGATGAGTTGCAGCATTTATTACTAATGGATTAAAGGGTAGGTTGTGTGACTGTACAGGTGAGCCTCTTTTGCAGCAGCGTGAGCCTCTTTTGCGTACGATGATGCTAGTTTCTTTGTATAGAACTATGCACCTTAGACGTAGTTTTACATACAAACGTTGTCTCCGAACTCAATCAAATAGCCTTCCTGTCACTGATAGAAAGTTTTTATTTGCTATGTTTTACAATTATCAAGTTCCATTCGTAGCCTGATTTTCAGATGTGTCCATGTAAACAGGATTATTAGGGAATTCTTTCTTCTTGCCAAACTATTATATTAATCTGAGTATTCACAATAATCATATTATTGTGTGCATGTAACCGTACTGTGTCCAGAGTCTCTTCATCCCACAGAGGTTTTAATCCTTTCTTCCTCCCCAGTCTAAACAATTCTCTATATGCAGTGCTTCATACTTCTCTGAGAACTGATCCCAGGCCTGTGCTAATCGATACGGTCTCTACACCAGTCTCCCCGTGCCCTGATCTTTCACCTGTCTGTCACCCCTCTATTAATTCCCACTTTGTTGTTGCCTGTTTTGTTTTCATCCTCATCCCTCCCCGCCTCGCTCTGTATTCCCGCCTCGGCTAGTGTTGTCAGGGGGGAGAGTTACGCAGCAGCAGCACCAAAATCCCAGGGCCGGGGAAGCGGAGGCATTTTCCCGAGCTTTGACAAAGGAATGGCCGCCTTGACTGGAGCGATTGAGCTAATCCTACAGGCCCCGGCTCTGATAATGTAATTACGGCTGTCTTAAGGCCTTTAATTTCCCCCCACCCGACCTTCTCTGATTGAGGAGGGGGGCGCAGGGCCTCCTTTCAATAGAGGGCTTAAGTACTCACAACGCCCAGCAATCTCTCGTCTCTCCAATTATGATTCCCTGACATTCAGCTAATTGGCCTGGCTGTGTGACGGAAGCTTTTTTTCTTTATTATACATTTTGCCAGGACTGCTTGTTTGTTTTGATTTATGCAAATTTGTTGGGGGTTGAGAGATAGAGAGGTGCCCCACTAAAGGCCTTACTAAGGAGAGGAGAGAGACCTGGGAGAGAGGCCAGGTCAGGCTTATCTCAGGGTTGGCACACCTGGTTATTAAATCTGTCTCCCAGGACATGGTCATTGTCTCTGAGCTGATAGCGGAGAGGAACAGAACAGCTGTGAGCAGAAGCCAGGAGAACAGAGGGTTTACCTTGCCTGTGTCTCCAGGGGATACGACTAGCTCTCTGAGTATTGTTATTTCACGTCTAGTTAGTTGCATCAGAGACTCGATGTTTCCACTGTGTCAGTTTTGCCTTTTAGATCACAGTGACTTTTATGGACAGGGAGGACCTGATCTTAGATCAGCACTCCTACTCTGAGACACTTAATACGTATGGTTCTGACTGTACTACTGACACTCTCTCGCCCCACCTGGCTAGTTGCTGTCTCTGCTGTTTGAGGATCTCTTTAAGAAGTTCAACTCTGAGCTGAAAAAGATCTCAGACCAGATCATCCCCAAGCAGCGGGCGGCACAGTTTGACATTGTCAAACACATGCGCCAGGACCAGATCACCAACGGCATGGTCAACGCCATCTCCACCGTGAGTGCTGCTCTCCGCCCCATTTCAAGCTCTGGTCCCTTATGCCAGACAGTGCAAAGTTATCCATACGGATTGACGTAGGTCAAAAGGGAATTCTAGGTTGTCAGGTTTTTTTGCATCCAATTTTGAATGTAATGTTTCTGTACCTTACACAAGTGTGAGGTTGGTCTTTTCTTTCATTTTTGTAAATATCATGAAGATATTGTGTCAAAGCTGATGCCACAGTGAATTGCAGTTAGAGCAATCAATCAATATAAAGTGTTTATTTTTAAAGCCTTTTTAACATCAGCAGTGTTGTCACACATGCTAAATATGTTTATGGATCCAAGCAGTTGACCTGTCTCTCTCTCTGTGCCCCCCAGGGGAACTGGTCCCTGAAGAGGTTTAAGATGGACCGTCAGGGTGTGACCCAGGTGCTGTCCCGTCTCTCCTTCATCTCTGCTCTGGGCATGATGACCAGGATCTCCTCCCAGTTTGAGAAGACCAGGAAGGTCAGCGGACCCCGCTCCCTGCAGCCCTCCCAGTGGGGCATGCTGTGCCCCTCCGACACCCCTGAGGGAGAGGTGAGTCAGAGATACACGGACAGACAGTCACACACGTACACATTGGCAAACATACACACACAAGCAAGCACACACACCATGGCCTGCATAAACTCCATACACACACACACACACCATGGCCTGCATAAACTCCATACACACACACACACCATGGCCTGCATAAACTCCATACACACACACACACCATGGCCTGCATAAACATCATACACACACTATCATGCAAACACTCCTACTGTGTAAAAACTAACATGTCTGAAATTTGAACTGCAGCTCACAAGGTGCTGTGGACAACCCTAACCCTAATGCCAGTTTTAACCCAGTTCTAGGTGGTGTTGCCTTGGCCTGTGTATAACAGCTTCTGACCAGTTGTTGTGTCCTAGGCCTGTGGTCTGGTGAAGAACCTGGCTCTGATGACCCACATCACCACAGACATGGAGGACGGCCCCATCGTCAAGTTGGCCTTCAACCTGGGAGTGGAGGATGTCAACCTGCTGTGTGGAGAGGAGCTCTCCTACCCAAGTGTCTTCCTGGTCTTCCTCAATGGTGACTGCACACACACAGTTGCGCATACACACCAGACATCCAGAGGCATACACTTGTTACACATAACCAGCAGTAGGCTCTCAAGCCAGGATGGTTGTTGCTGTTGACTTTTCCCTTGTTTGATTACTTAAATCTCAACCCTTCCTCTGCTTTTCAATACAATGCCTCAAACATGAAGGGAAAGAACATGGAACGTCCAGTTTCCAGAATGCATATGTTGTGTGTTTTGATGATAAGCTATTCAGTTAGTGCTACTAGTGCACCATGAGAAAGACTGGACTGGTTCCTTTAATTAGTCTCTGTTTTTCTAGCCAATGATAACTGTCAAATTATGTTTACTGACTAACCAGGCTTTATTAATTAGTAACAGCAGGTGTCAAAGCACCACAGAGCACTCGCAAACCCTTCCACACTGTGGCTCCTCTGTTTCTTCAAGTTTCATATTCTGCCCAGATCCCCTGCTGGAGTCTGTGGCCCTGCACACATCGGATTTATTCAGTGGCTAGCTCCAAGTCCTGGATTATGCATTATTTCTGTGTGTGGGTGTGTTCATCTGTAGTCCAGGGGGGACTGCAGAGGCAAATGTGCCAGCTGATTTAAATCTGACACATTTAGAGAAATGTTGATCATTGCATTGTCCCTGTCAAATAACCCCTAACAAAGTCAAGTCCGTAAGTATTTAGTGTAAGGAGCTCTGTGCCTCAAAGTCGGTCTCTCTGGGTGTGTCCATCCTGTTCACAGGTAACATCCTGGGGGTGATCCGGGACCACCAAAGGCTGGTGTACACCTTCAGACTGATGCGACGGGCCGGATTCATCAACGAGTTTGTTTCCATCTCCACCAACCTTACCGACCGCTGTGTCTACGTCTCCTCAGACGGAGGACGCCTCTGCAGGTAGGGGCACCAGGAGGACATGACACCCCACCACTGTCTGTGCATGGAGCAGAGTTATAACACAGCCTGGGTTCAGCACCAAAACGGTTTCAAAACATTTTTGAAGGTTTATAATTGAGTTTAACTCATTTTTAAACTGATGTTCTTGCTCCTGCCAGACCGTATATCATTGTGAAGAAAGGACAGCCGATGGTTAAGAACAAACACATCGAGGAGTTGACCCAGGGATACAGGTGGGCTACGTTTTATCTCATACAGCTAACGTTATTCAATACAAAGAAACTAGCATCTGCCACCAATGAATTTAACTTGTATATGATTGGATTTTAAGCTCAGCCAAGTGTACTTGTTTACATTAGTGGTGGACGTTGTGGGCTTTTTGAAATGCTTGTGTTGATGATCTTTCTGTTTTTGTTGCTGTCAGAACCTTTGAAGATTTCCTCCATGAGAGCCTGGTGGAGTACCTGGACGTGAACGAGGAGAATGACTGTCAGATCGCCCTCTATGAGCACATGATTAATAAGTAACTTCTGGCCATGGCTCTACTGTCTGACACGTTAGGCCCCTCTGGTCTAGTTTTCATATGTACTCAATATAGTCTCTGCCGCTGGATGTAATTCTCAGTCCCAATGCTCTTGTTTTGTACGTAGGGACACTACACACTTGGAGATTGAGCCCTTCACACTACTAGGGGTCTGTGCTGGCCTGATCCCCTACCCCCATCACAATCAGTCCCCCAGGAACACATACCAGTGTGCTATGGGCAAGCAGGCCATGGGTGAGACACTTCTCCAGTTCTACAGACTCTCTGGTTCCTCTGCTTCGGTCTGTAGAGGGTGGCTGTTTTTAAGCTGCACCTTTGATCAGGCATCAGGACTCCTCAAACATCCTCCACGGGAGCAGTGTGTACCGATGTGAACACATTTCTTGTCAGAATGCATTTTGTGTGTCTGATGGAGTGTTTTTTTTATTTTTTATTTTTTTACATCTGCACATGGACATCCAAACATGAGGTGCCTGCGTAGGCCCTCCTTTGTGTCCTGTGTGTGCACGGAGGCCTTTCCCTGCTAGTCACCCAGTGTCATTAGCAATTCATTGTGTCTGCTGTTAAGTGTGCTCAGGGGGTCAGTGTGTACAGCTGTGAGGGAGAGACCACAGAGGAGCCCAGGAACTCCCTGAACCAAAACTTCTCCAAATGACTCCACTATCATTCACACGAGCCCAGTCACCCCCATCCCCCTCCCTCCATTCACCCCCTCCTTCTCCCTCCCCATCTTAACACAAAAACACTGTGACTAGGACTATATTTGGCCTAATATCCTCTGCTGTGTCTGTTTTTGTGTGGCCAGGCCTATACATGTGCAAATATGTGTGTGTGACCAGGGGCCTATTATCACAGGGCTCTGTTGCCTAATTGTGAAGTAATAGCATCTGACAAATGTCAAGGCTTCCAGGGAGGCCAGCCATTATTCCATGGCCTGCCCAGCTCCTCTCCACTGTGTTTGTACCCGGGAGCTGGCCCTGGCTCAACCCCGGCCTCTGGAGAAGCAGGATTAAAAACCACTCGTCCACTTTTAGGATACTCTCTGATGTGATACACTATTTGGCTAAGTCACACAAGCAATGGAATAAATCTGGGATTTAAATATGTTTCCTTAAATTGAAAATTAGTAATTACTTTTGTTTTTTCTTTGCTCTTAAGATGCACTGAATGAGTTTTGAATGATTTTTCTCAGACAATCGAGTAATCAAATATTTTACCTTTTGGGGGGGGGGGGGGAGAAAATCCATTGTAATTTTATTTCCATGGTTTCTCCTGTCAGGTACGATTGGCTACAACCAGAGGAACCGTATAGACACTCTGATGTACCTGCTGGGCTACCCTCAGAAGCCCATGGTCAAGACTAGGACCATAGAGCTGATAGACTTTGAGAAGCTGCCTGCGGGCCAGAACGCCACAGTGGCTGTGATGAGCTACAGCGGCTACGACATAGAGGACGCTCTGATCCTCAACAAGGCCTCTCTAGACAGAGGTGAGTTACTGATCTATGTCTATAGGCTAAGAAGGAAAATTTGAGAAACTAGCAATGTAATTTAAACACTTTACATTGTATTGGGAGTACAAGTGTCACTAACTTCTTGGCTGCTGCCCTCCTGGCTGCTGCCCTTTTCTGAACATAGTCATTGATGGAGTTTAGATGTAGTCTTCTTGTTACTGTACTGAAATACAAAAAGTTCTGGTATAAGTAATTATTTGCGATACTGAACTCGGTCCCTCATCTTCCATTTATTCTGCCTCAGGATTTGGAAGATGCCTGGTCTACAAGAACGCCAAGTGCACGTTGAGGCGCTACACCAATCAGACCTTTGACAAGGTGATGGGTCCCATGCTGGACGCGGCCACACGCAAGCCTATCTGGAGGCACAGTATCCTGGATGCTGACGGCATCTGCTGCCCTGGTGAGTAGCACCCTTCAGCAGGACTCCTGGAGAAGGACCCAACCGGCTCTGTTACTCTAGAATCTCACTGTCACCCATTTTATTATTACAACTATTTGGTTACGTCCTTTTCTCCACATGGAAACGTGTTGAAGGATGTATGTGTTTTATGTATAAAGTAACATAAAACATTTGATGTCTTTGATTTGATATTCATGCATACAGAATTAGTAAATATGGTATTCATCAATATTGTGTGTCTCCCAGGTGAGAAGGTGGAGAATAAGCAGGTGCTGGTGAACAAGTCCATGCCCACTGTCACCCAGACACCACTGGAGGGCAGTGCCCAGCCAGGACAGCCCCAGTACAGAGATGTGCCCGTCAGGTGGGTGTGCCTTCTCCCCTCATCACTCATACACCCCTGCTTTCCCACCCCACACCACTCAGAGTAACAATACCCCAAACTCCCTGAACTATTAATATAATGTTTGTTCCTCATCTACCTAGGGCTATGACTATACCGCTATCACAATATTTTTTTACCATGGCAAACATTTTAACATGAAGCAGACTTCACTCTTTGGGCCTGTTTAAAAAAAAAAAAAAAAATGCTGTTTCCAACATTTTAGGGCTGTCTTCTTAAAGAAGTTAAATCTCCTTAATGTTTTTGTTTCCTTAGCACGATACTAATGAGTATCCTGATACTGGTTTTGTCCCGGCCCTACTACCATCTCTTCTGACCGTTGAGCAAAATACTTAGTTTCCCCCATATGACGGTGAACAACCCAGTCCTTTCAGGTCCGCTCTTCACGTATTCAGCCTTGTCAGATCAGGTCAGCTGTTGCCTTTGTTCTCTTGTCTACAGTTACAAGGGCTCCACAGACTCCTACATCGAGAAGGTGATGATCTCCTCCAATGCAGACGATGCTTTCCTCATCAAGATCCTGCTGAGACAGACCAGGAGACCAGAGATAGGAGACAAGTTCAGCAGTCGGCACGGACAGAAAGGTACAACTGACCCTATCTTATCTGCCCTCAGGGCAATTTACATGTTAGTCATTTAGCAGACGCTCTTATCCAGAGCCACTTAGTTGGTACATTCATCTTAAGGTTGCTAGGTGGGACAAGCCATATTCATATAGTACTCATGGGGGGGGGGTGGGGGTGGTGTCAAGGCCTGAGACATCTGCATGAACTCTGACACTAGAGGGCATACATATTACACATTGTTTACAAACTGAAATGGGACATTCCTTTGCAACAATCTGTGTGTGTGCGTGCACGTGTGTTGAGCCAGCCCCCCCCCCCCTTCTCATCTTTTAGAGGGGTTCTTCTTTTCAATTAATTGGCTCTTTGTTCTACGCCAGACTATGCAAATGTATTACACCCTAGCAGTACACTGCTTCTCCTGAGAACTGTTTACAACCACCGTTGTTTTGCTGCTGCACCTCCCTCTAGATGAGGCCTGTATGATGCTTTAATCAGAAAGCCAACTGGTGCCGTGCATAATTTACTCACTTCGTTTAAGGGATCGCTGCTGGGGCAGACCGGTCACTATAGTCCCGTGACTATGTCCACTGTCTCTTACAGGAGGAGTGAAGGGTCTCCAAGGGGTTAGGCCTAGCAGGAGAGGTGCAATGCTAGATTTGGGGAAAGGATGGAGTGAAGAAATGGTAGTTTTAGGTAACATTGTACTGTGGCAGTGGTGGAATGTTTTGGGTTGTTTGGTGTTACTGCACTGAAGAGTTATTTGGGGCTGAAGAGATGTTTTTGCAGCCATCCTCAGGAAGGTTATGTTCTGGCTGACTACTGTTGGGATGGAATTAGCTTTGTAGGGGTAAAATGTCTCAAACTAGTAATTTACATGGGCCAGCCCCCTAGATATGTTTGCCAATGAGCTTCAGCCTCTTACCATTTGAGTGACAGCTAGCAAGATGCACACACAGCAGAGTGAGGGAGAGCACAGTGACGTGGTGCATATACAGTTGAAGTTGGAAGTTTACATACACTTAGGTTGGAGTCATTAACTCGTTTTTCAACCACTCCTCAAATTTTTTGTTAACTAACTATAGTTTTGGCAAGTCGGTTAGAACATCTACTTTGTGCATGACGCAAGTAATTTTTCCAACAATTGTTTACAGACAGATTTATTTCACTTATAGTTCACTGTATCACAATTACAGTGGGTCAGAAGTTTACATACACTAAGTTGACTGTGCCTTTAAACAGCTTGGAAAATTCCAGAAAATGTCATGGCTTTAGAAGCTTCTGATAGGCTTATTGACATCATTTGAGTCAATTGGAGGTGTACCTGTGGATGTATGTCAATGCCTACCTTCAAACTCAATGCCTCTGCTTGACATCATTAAAAATTCTAAAGAAATCAGCCAAAAAATTGTAGACCTCCAAATCAGGTTCATCCTTGGTAGCAATTGCCAGATGCCTGAAGGTAACATGTTCATCTGTACAAACATTAGTACGCAAGTATAAACACCATGGGACCACACAGCCATAATTCCACTCAGGAAGGAGACTCATTGTTTCCTAGAGATTAATGTACTTTGGTGCGAAAAGTGCAAATCAATCCCAGAACAACAGCGAAGGACCTTCGGAAGATGCTGGAGGAAACGGGTACAAAAGTATCTGTATCCACAGTAAAACGAGTCCTATATCGACAACCTGAAAGGCCGCTCAGCAAGCAAGAAGCCACTGCTCCAAAACCGCCATTAAAAAAAGACAGACTACAGTTTGCAACTGCACATGCGGACAAAGATCATACTTTTTGGAGAAATGTCCTCTGGTCTGTTGAAACAAAAATAGAAATGTTTGGCCATAATGACCGTCTTTATGTTTGGAGGAAAAAGTGGGAGGCTTGCAAGCCGAAGAACACCATCCCAACCATGAAGCACGGGGGTGACAGCATCATGTTGTGGGGGTGCTTTTCTGCAGGAGGGACTGGTGCACTTCACAAAATAGATGGCATCATGAGGAAGGGAAATTGTGGATATATTGAAGCAACTTCTCAAGACATCAGTCAGGAAGTTAAAGCTTGGTTGCAAATGGGTCTTCCAAATGGACAATGACCCCAAGCATACTTCCAAAGCCGTGGCAAAATGGCTTAAGGACAACAAAGTCAAGGTATTGGAGTGTCCATCACAAAGCCCTGACCTCAATACCATAGAAAATTTGTGGACAAGAACTGAAAAAGCGTGTGTGAGCAAGGAGCCTAAAAACCTGACTCAGTTACACCAGCTTTGTCAGGAGGAATGGGCCAAAATTCACCCAACTTATTGTGGGAAGCTTGTGGAAGGCTACCCGATACGTTTGACCCAAGTGAAACAATTTAAAGGCAATGCAACCAAATACTAATTGAGTGTATGTAAACTCCTAACCCACTGGGAATGTGATGAAAGAAATAAATCATTCTCTCTACTATTATTCTGACATTTCACATTCTTAAAATAAAGTGGTGATCCTAACTGACCTAAAATAGGGAATTTTTACTAGGATTAAATGTCAGGAATTGAGAAACTGTTTAAATGTATTTGGCTATGTAAACTTCTGACTTCAACTGTATCTGCAATTTTTGACCACTTTTGGCTCATGAGCACTACTTTTAGAACTACTGGCTAAAAAGTATATAAAAGTACCTGAGAATCTCTTTAAACCCTCCCCCCTCCCTAGTCTAGCTGGTCAGTCTCATACTAGTCTCATATTCTCTGGTCAGCAGAATAAGTTAATTATTTACCACACAAAGCTGTTGGCTGTGCAGTCCAGGGGTGGTGGATGGGGGTTGTTGAGTGCTGTGTGCCCATTGTCCTTGCTGCCAGTGTGGACCTGTATAGGGTGTGATGGAGGCCTCTGGACCCTCACTGTTGTCTTGCCTTTTTTGATTTATATGCCTCTTTATCATTCACTTTCACACACAACCAACAACACCAAGGATGTCTGCTATGAGAACTAGTCTCTCCCTCTCTCATTTATCTCTCTTGCCTGCTCCTCTCTCACCTTGGTCCTCTTGCCTATTTTTCTCCTGCCTGTTGCTCTGCCCTTTTCCAGTCCTCATTTCTCGTTACACCTGTTCTTTCCCCCCCTCTCTCTACCGCGACCCAGGGTTTTTCTTTTCTTTTTACTATTTTCTACATTGTAGTTTGTCTTCACTGTTATTCTGTCTGTGGAGGGGATTCTAAACTCAATTGGACAGCACAAATCAAAATAGGAAAATTAGTCTAGTTGCTAAAAAGATAAATAGGATATTGCAGGATTTAGGACTGCTTGATGTATGGTGTGACATCCACACCCGCTACACTGAATACTCCAGGTTAGACTACTTTTTTAATGTACAATGCAGATAGACACAGGCTTAAATCAAATCAAATGTCTTTATAAAGCCCTTCTTACATCAGCTGATATCTCAAAGTGCTGTACAGAAACCCAGCCTAAAACCCCAAACAGCAAGCAATGCAGGTGTAGAAGCACGGTGGCTAGGAAAAACTCCCTAAAGGCCGAAACCTAGAGAGGAACCAGGCTGAGGGGTGGCCAGTCCTCTTCTGGCTGTGCCGGGTGGAGATTATAACAGAACATGGCCAAGATGAACATTTGAACATAAATGACCAGCATGGTCAAATAATAAAAATCACAGTAGTTGTCGAGGGTGCAGCAAGTCAGCACCTCAGGAGTAAATGTCAGTTGGCTTTTCATAGCCGATCATTAAGAGTATCTCTACCGCTCCTGCTGTCTCTAGAGAGTTGAGGTCTGGGACAGGTAGCACGTCCGGTGAACAGTTGAAACTGTAGCATAGGCAGAACAGTTGAACCTGGAGCAGCAACACGGCCAGGTGGACTGGGGACAGCAAGGAGTCATCATGCCAGGTAGTCCTGAGGCATGGTCCAAGGGCTCAGGTCCTCCGAGAGAGAATTAGAGAGAGCATACTTAAATTCACACAGGACACCGGATAGACAGGAGAAGTACTCCAGATATAACACTGACCCTAGCCCCCCGAAACATAAACTACTGGAGGCTGAGACAGGAGTGGTCAGGAGACACTGTGGCCCCATCCGATGATACCCCCGGACAGGGCCAAACAGGAAGGATATAACCCCACCCACTTTGCCAAAGCACAGCCCCCACACCACTAGAGGGATATCTTCAACCACCAACTTACCATCCTGGGACGAGGCCGAGTATAGCCCACAAAGATCTCCGCCACGGCACAACCCAAGGGGGGGCGCCAACCCAGACAGGAAGATCACGTCAGTGACTCAACCCACTCAAGTGACGCACCCCTCCTAGGGACGGCATGGAAGAGTCCCAGTAAGCCAGTGACTCAGCCCCTGTAATAGAGTTAGGCAGAGAATGCCAGTGGAGAGAGGGGAACCGGCCAGGCAGAGACAGCAAGGGCGGTTCATTGCTCCAGAGCCTTTCCGTTCACCTTCACACTCCTGGGCCAGACTACACTCAATCATATGACCTACTGAAGAGATAAGTCTTCAGTAAAGACTTAAAGGTTGAGACCGAGTCTGCGTCTCTCACATGGGTAGGCAGACCATTCCATAAAAATGGAGCTCTATAGGAGAAAGCCCTGCCTCCAGCTGTTTGCTTAGAAATTCTAGGGACAGTAGGGGCCTGTGACTTGTAACCGTAGCGTACGTGTAGGTATGTACGGCAGGACCAAATCGGAAAGATAGGTAGGAGCAAGCCCATGTAATGCTTTGTAGGTTATCAGTAAAACCTTGAAATCAGCCCTTGCCTTAACAGGAAGCCAGTGTAGGGAGGCTAGCACTGGAGTAATAGGATCAAATTTTTGGTTCTAGTCAGGATTCTAGCAGCCGTATTTAGCACTAACTGAAGTTTATTTAGTGCTTTATCCAGGTACCCGGAAAGTAGAGCATTGCAGTAGTCTAACCTAGAAGTAACAAAAGCATATGTAGAATACACATTTTAATTGTATGACGACAACACCGTCATGCACTAGTGAATGACTGCTCCACATCTTAATGCTATATGTCACTCCAGGGAACTGGGTTGAAGGCATTTCTGTTTTATGTAATATTATAACTTAGTTTTGTTATCCTCACGTATAATATACACAACTACAGGAACTTTTGTTTAAGTGATGTTTTGAACCAGTGCGTGTCATTCACCATCTAGAGAGCAACCGGTCCTAGAGTGTATTGCGAGACTGAATTTTCCCCTGTGCACTGAATTTATTTTAATTTTTTTATGTCCAGTTGAGTTGATCCCTCTCCACTTCCTCTCTGGGCTGGACTGACAAAGCTGTGTGTGTATTCCTGGTCTCACTGTCAGACTAAGCACTTCTCCACTTCCTGCTCATGCTCTACTCTTTTTTTAAATTTGCAAATGGGCCTACAATCTGTTTGCTCTGGCCAGGTATGGAAGAGTGCCTCGGCCCCTGGGCAAACATTTACCCTCACACTTAAGGCCTCCAGTCCCAGGCAGCTACCGGTGGTCTGGAGCCCTTCTCACATCATGTGACTTTAAAGAAGGCCCCACCAGACCACAGCAGCATGGAAGTGTATGTTGCACTGGGGGTAAAGGTTAGCGTGGAACTACCCTGCAAGTGTCATGTTTTTCTTCGGTTATTGGTGTTTTTAGTATTCTTTGCTAGAGGCAGAAATTAAAAGCGCACGACACTGGCAATTGAAAACACTTCAGAGATGTGGCTAGAAACTCTTGAAATGGACTTAAAGTGTATAAAGACACTTCAGCATTGCAAGCTCACGTCACTCACCTATAGCATATCTTATTGATTACAGTGGGTACTTTTCATCCACGCATTAAAAATGCTGATACGCTTATGCTATATATCCAGTATAATCTGTACCTACACTTGGGCCTCTAACTCTATCTCCCTCTCTGGTTTGTGACAGGTGTGTGTGGCCTTATCGTTCCTCAGGAGGACATGCCCTTCTGTGACTCGGGCATCTGCCCTGATATCATCATGAACCCGCACGGCTACCCCTCCAGAATGACGGTATGGTACCACCACACAATTCAACATCACCTATTCTTTGCTTTGGGGGATACAAGGACCCACTCATGGGAAATGAATGTGAGAGATAAGACTTTGTGTTTGGTTATCAAAATATCCCAAGGTTCACATGGCTTTTAACTTGTGCGGAAAATGAATTATTTTGTTTTGTTAAGAGTTTATAGTTTGAAACCTAGCCCCCAAAGCCTTTGATAGCTCTCACTCACTTTATCCACTTAATTTCTTTCTGATACCCAACACAAGCAGAAGCCCAACAGAAGCTGTTGTGTTGTCTCTCATTCTTCACAAGTTTCAATTGGCCCTTTTTGAGACACAGCGCTCATTATTCCCCCTACTCTATTGGCTGGAGTATCATTGTCCTCCAGAACACACGTCCATTGGCTGGGTTTGGGCTCCCAAGTGGTGCAGCGATATAAGGCACTGCATCTCAGTGCAGGAGGCGTCACTACAGTCCCTGGTTTGAATCCAGGCTATATCACATCCGGCCGTGATTTGGAGTCCCATAGGGTGGCGCACAATTGGCCCGGCGTCGCTGGGGTAGGCCGTCATTGTAAATAAGAACTTGTTCTTAACTGACTTGCCTCGTTAAATAAAAAAATTACCTCCATTGACAACAGTAAGCAGGTTTACTGTTCACTATAGGGCTGGGCCATATGGCCCAAATCTCATATCCCGATAACGATGCATATCACGATATAGCGCATTTTCTGTAAATTCAATGAATAAATAGTATGTATTTAATGACCACATGTAAGGGCCTTAGTCATATTTGACTAAGTACATTTTATTTGTTGAGTATAATAATTCAACATGTAATAAGACAATCTCCTTTTATTTAGAACATTTGTGCAAATTTTCAATTAAGCATGTAACAAAATATTAATGTATAAAAAGGTAAATAAACACTTAAACTATAGTTGCAAACAAAATAGAGGCCTAAAATATATTTTATATATATTTTTATGAGCTTGCATGTTATTTTGGCATTAATACGTGTCCCATATCAATTTGGTACCTTGGGTCGATTGTTGCCACCAACTCACGAAACCCCCATTTCTCGACCGTGTAAATTGGGGCCATGTCTTTGTAGATGTAAATTGTAACGGCAGCTGTTATCTCCTTCCATCTTCGTGATTCTTTGCCATGTGGTGTGCCGTGGGCAAAAGCCTCTTGCAATGTCTGAGTCGGGTTTGTTTTGAGCACTCGACTACATTTCACATGATTATTGCGTTAGTGGTGTTTGAGCCTGTTGTCGAGACCGGCATGTTTTGCAGAGGACGGTTTTCTGGAGAAACGCATTTCATGCAATTCCACATCATTTTAGAAGACTGGAGACTTGAGCAGAATATTTTTTAATACCTCAAGTGATTGTCAGTGTTAATGTAGCCTGTAATTTCAATCTGAGATCAATAAAAACAACCTTGTCTTGAATCCATCAATAGTCTATGCCTAGGTGTGTGAAGTCAGAAATATTGTACAATATGAGGAGGACATTACAGTTCCAGTTTCACTGACTCACCCAATGATGCGCAGCTCACTCACCGGTGATGGCCGATTCGCTTGTGCCAAAAGCTTCTCTTGTTTTACTTTGTAAAATAATGCTGTTCACTCAATAGACCTATTTGGAAGTTAATAACTTGGTAGCCTAAAGACAGATTAGTCTTCTCTTTTCAACAGGATCCGTTTGCTTTCCAACCTGTATTTGAAATATTGCGAAAGGCCTGTTTTTGTCTGCATGCTGTTCAATTCAGATCCAATTTTATTTGTCACGTGCCGAATACAACAAGTGTAGACTTCACCATGAAATGCTTACTTACAAGCCCTTAACTCTTCTTGAACTGCACTGTTGGTAAAAAAAAATGTGGGGGGCCAAGTAGACTAAAATAAAGTAAGACAATAAGAATAACAATAATGAGGCTATATACAGGGGGCACCGGTACTGAGTCAGTGTGTTGGTGTACAGGCTAGTTGAGATTACATGTAGGTTTGGGGTGAAGTGACTATGCATAGATAACAAGCAAACAGCGAGTAGCAGCAGTGCACAAAAGGGGGAGGGGTGTCAATGTAAATTGTCCGGTGGCTATTCTATTAATTTTTCAGCAGTCTTATGGCTTGGGGATGGAAGCTGTTGAAGGGCCTTTTGGTCCTAGACTTGGCACTCCGGAACCAGCGGTAGCAGAGAAAACAGTCTATATCTGGAGTGTCTGACAATTTTATGGGCTTTCCTCTGACACCGCCTATTATTTAGGTCCTGGATGGCAGGAACATTGGCCCCAGTGATGTACTGGGCCGTTCGCACTACCCTCTGTGGTGCCTTCAGGTCAGATGCCGAGCAGTTGCCATACCAGGCGGTGACGCAAACGGTCAGGATGCTCTCGATGGTGCAGCTGTAGAACCTTTTTTGCATGGGTCCCCAGATCCTCAAATCTTTTCAGTCTCCTGAGGGGGAAAAGGTTTTGGCGTGCCCTCTTCACAACTGACTTGGTGTGTTTGGACCATTACAGTTCGTTGGTGACGTGGACACCAAGGAACTTAACTCTTGACCCGCTCCATTACAGCACCGTTGATGTTAATGGGGGCCTGTTCAGCCCGTCTTTTCCTCTAGTCCACGATCAGATCCTTTGTCTTGCTCACATTGAGGGAGAGGTTGTTGTCCTGGCCCCACACTGCCAGTTCTCTGACCTCCCTATAGGCCATCTCATCGTTGTCAGTGATCAGGCCTACCACTGTTGTGTCGTCAGCAAACTTAATGATGGTGTTGGAGTCGTGTTTGGCCACGTAGTCGTGGGTGAACAGGGAATACAGGAGGGGACTAAGTACAATCCCCTGAGACGCCCCAGTGTTAAGGATCAGCGTGGCAGACGTGTTGTTGGCTACTCTTACCACTTGGGGGCAGCCCGTCAGGAAGTCCCGGATCCAGTTGCAGAGGGAGGTGTTTAGTCCCAGAGTCCTTAGCTTAGTGATGAGCTTCATGGGCACTATGGTGTTGAATGCTGAGCTGTAGTCAATGAACAGCATTCTCACATAGGTGTTATTTTTGTCCAGGTGAGAAAGGGCAGTGGAGTGGGCTCCTTGAAAGCGTTAGGTCTAGCCTTTAGCTCGGTGCGGATGTTGCCTGTAATCCATGGCTTCTAGTTGGGATATGTACGTACAGTCACTGTGGGGATGATGTCGTCAATGCACTTATTGATGAAGCTGATGACCGAGGTGGTGTACTCCTCAATGCCATTGGATGAATCCCGGAACATATTCCAGTCTGTGCTTGCGAAACAGTCCTGTAGTGTAGCATCCGTCATCTGACCACTTCCGTATTGAGCGAGTCACTGGTACTTCCTGCTTTAGTTTTTGCTTAAAAGCCGTAATTGGGAGGATGGAATTATGGTCAGATTTGCCAAATGGAGGGTGGGGGAGAGGTGATTTAGGATTTTATTTTTCTCTGGTTGCACATGTGACATGCTGGTAAAAATTTGGTAAAACTGATTTAAGTTTGCCTGCATTAAAGTCCCTGGCCACTAGGAGCGCCACTTCTGGGTGAGCATTTTCTTGTTTGCTATTGGCCTTGTAGAGTTGGTTGAGAGCGGTCTTAGTGCCAGCTTCGTTCTGTGGCGGTAAGTAGACTGCTACGAATATTATAGACAGGCGAGCAATACCTCAAACTTCTTTAATATTAGACATCGCACACCAGCTGTTATTGACAAATGCACACACCACCACCCCTCGTCTTACCAGAGGTAGCGTCTCTGTTCTGCCGGTGCATGGAAAATCTCGCTAGCTCTATTGTCTGCATCTTCATTCAGCCACGTCTCAGGGGAACATAAGATGTTAGTTTTTCATGTCCCGTTGGTAGGATAATCTTAATCGTAGGTCATACATTTTATTTTCCAATGATTGCAAGAAGAACGGGTGGCAGTGGGAGTTTACTTGCTCGCCTCCAGATTCTCAGGAGGCTGCCTGATCTGCGGCCCCTTTTCCGGCGTCTTTTCTTCATGCAAAAGGTGTGGATCTGGGCCTGTTCCAGTGAAAGCAGGATATCCTTCTCGTCGGACTCGTTAAAGGAAAAAGTTTATTTCAGTCCGCGGTGAGTAAATGCTTTTCTGATGTCCAGAAGTTATTTTCGGTCATAAGAGACGGTAGCAGCAACATTATGTACACAATAAGTTAAAAAATAAGTTGTGCTAAAAAATTAACAAAATAGCACAATTGGTTGGGAGAATGTAAAACATCAACCATGTTCTTCGGCGCCATCATCATTTGACACTGACAGATTTGCTGCCCGTTCCCAACTACGCTATGCCTTGTTATTGGGCTGAACACAATCCACAGCTGGGCAATTTTTTAAAGAGGCATTATTGAATTTATTTCTGAACAGACAGCAGTAATTCTAACTTTGGCAAATGTATTTCAATTTATCAAGCATGCTGGGGCACCTCTAGCACCCTTCCCGTGGCTATGATTCTATAAGGAAATAATTTACGTGCAACATTGGAGGGATGAAAGTTACATGTCTATCAGAGCAGAGGGGGAAGAGAAAACGATCAAAGAAAATCTTATACTAGTTCTGTGAGCGATACAGGTGCGCTTCTCACTCACCACAGCAATTGCCATGGTTTATATTGGCTACAATGTTAATCACACCATAAACTAAACCCAGGCCGGCCCAACACTAATCAATTCTTGGAATATCAGTCACGTTTTCATTTTTTTTTTGGGTGTCCAGGGAATTAGGGAACTTGAATTAAGCACTTATACTGCCTCTGTTTACATTTGTTTTATATACAGTTTAATTTGATCTGCCTTGTTGACAGTAGTCCATCATTGGCTAGCGTTGTCATGGACAGGACACATCAATGGTTGGCCGGCGAGGATGATCATATATGCTAAAGTTAGAGGTCAGGGGGTCCGTCTGCCTGTGACCTTAGTGGTAGCTACTGCTCTGCACAACCCACAACAGCCACACTCCTGCTGGGTTTTTTCTCTCTCTGGCCCTGAATTGATCAATCAATGTTATTGATTAGCTAGAGAATGCACACACTGGTTATCCAGTTCTAAATTAGTCTCATTAAAATAGGATATAAACCACTGAACCTGTAGGCCTGTAACAGTAAACGCTCTACAACACAACTGTTATTGCTCTTTTATCTAATCTTAAACAGTTTTGTTCATTATCATCATGAAACGTCCTCTCTCTGTCAACTGTTTATTTTCAGCCAACTTAACGTGTACATATTTGTATGAACATAAACTGTACAAGTTCCACAGACATGTGACTAACAGAAATGGAATGTATCCCAGAACAAGGGGGCGGGATCAAAATCAAAAGTAAGTCAGGATCTGGTGGCCACCAGCTGCATTAAGTACTGCAGTGCATCTCCTCCTCATGGACTGCACCAGATTTGCCAGTTCTAGCTGTGAGATGTTACCCCACTCTTCCACCAAGGCACCTGCAAGTTTCTGGACATTTCTGGGGGAATGGCCCTAGCCCTCACCCACCGATCCAACAGGTCCCAGACGTGCTCAATGGGATTGAGATCCGGGCTCTTCGCTGGCTGGCCATGGCAGAACACTGGCGTTCCTGTCTTGCTTGAAATCACGCACAGAACGAGTATGGCTGGTGGCATTGTCATGCTGGCAGGTCATGTCAGGATGAGCCTGCAGGAAGGGTACCACATGAGGGAGGAGGATGTCTTCCCTGTAACGCACAGCATTGAGATTGCCTGCAATGACGACAAGCTCAGTCCGATGATGCTGTGACACACCGCTCCAGACCATGACGGACCCTCCACCTCCAAATCGATCCCGCTCCAGAGTACAGGCCTCGGTGTAACGCTCGTTCCTTCGACGATAAATGCGAATCCGACCATCACCCCTGGTGAGACAAAACCGTGACTCGTCAGTGAAGAGCACTTTTTGCCAGTCCTGTCTGGTCCAGCGACGGTGGGTTTGTGCCCATAGGCGACATTGTTGCAGGTGATGTCTGGTGAGGACCTGCCTTACAACAGGCCTACAAGCCCTCAGTCCAGCCTCTCTCAGCCTATTGTGGACAGTCTGAGCACTGATGGAGGGATTATGCGTTCCTGGTGTAACTCGGGCAGTTGTTGTTGCCATCCTGTACCTGTCTCGCAGGTGTGATGTTTGGATGTACAAATCCTGTGCAGGTGTTACACGAAGGTCTGCCACTGCGAGGACGATCAGCTGTCCGTCCTGTCTGCCTGTAGCGCTGTCTTAGGCGTCTCGCAGTACGGACATTGCAGTTTATTGCCCTGGCCACATCGGCAGTCCTCCTGCCTCCTTGCAGCATGTCTAAGGCACGTTCACGCAGATGAGCAGGGGCCCTGGGCATCTTTCTTTTTTGTTTTTCATAGTCAGTAGAAAAGTCTCTTTAGTGTCCTAAGTTTTCATAACTGTGACCTACCGTCTGGAAGCTGTTAGTATCTTAACGACCGTTCCACAGGTGCATGTTCATTAATTGTTTATGGTTCATTGAACAAGAATGGGAAACGGTGTTTAAACATTTTACAATGAAGATCTGAAGTTATTTGGATTTTTACTAATTATCTTTGAAAGACCGTGTCCTGAAAAAGGGAAGTTTCTTTTTTTGCTGAGTTTATGTACTGTCTTGAAATGATTGTGATGAGACAAGTTGTATTCATTAGGGCACACCGTAGCAAAATGTTTAGAAAATTAGCATTCCTTATCGGACAAGTTCAGGTAGTCCCTCCCATTTTCAGTCTTTTTTTGCCTTGTTAGGGTCCTATTCATTAGGCACCAATCTCCTCCACCAGGTGGGGAAGCTGATTGAGCTGCTGGCTGGTAAAGCGGGGGTGATGGACGGGAGGTTCCACTACGGCACGGCCTTCGGGGGCAGCAAGGTAAAGGACGTGTGCGAGGACCTGATCCGCTATGGGTACAACTACCAGGGCAAGGATTACGTCACCTCGGGCATCACTGGGTAAACACACAGACATGTTTTGAGTAGGAGACATGGAATGGATGAGTATGTTAGCCTGGTTAAATCGTACTGTTTGATACAAGAAGTGAAACAATGGTTAGTCCATTCAGTCTGGTTTAACCAGGCTAGTTGTATTTATGAATGTATGGGCATTACAGCATGGCTGCGAACATGACTTCTGTATCCACTGATTTAACAGTATTATTCACTTTATTAGGCACACCACCCCTTTCATGAAAAAATGCTTCGCTCCTACAGACTGAGTCAGGTGGCTGTGGCTTGCTATATAAAGCAGGCAGACAGGCATCGAGGCATTCAGTTACTGTTCGATTGAGCGTTAGAATGGTCAAAACAAGTGACCTAAGCGACTTTGAGCTTGGTATGATCGTCAGTGCCAGGCGCGCTGGTTCCAGTATCTCAGAAACGGCCAGCCTCCTGTGCTTTTCACTCACGACAGTGTTTAGGGTTTACCGACAATGGTGCGACAAACAGAAAACATCCAGTCAGCAGCAGTCCTGTGGGTGAAAACAGCTCGTTGATGAGAGGTCGAAGGTGAATGGCAAGAATCGTGCAAGCTGACAGGCAGGCCCCAACCGGCAAATAATGGCGCAGTACAAAAATGGTGTGCAGAACTTCATCTCGGAACGCACAACTCGGCTGTCCTTTTTATGGATGGGCTATTGCAGTAGACGACCACACTGGGTTCCACTCCTATCAACTAAAAACAAGAAGTGGCTCCAATGGGCACGCGATCACCATCACTAGACAATTGAGTGGAAAAACATTGCCTGGTCTGACCAATGCCTGTTCCTGTTGCGTCATGCTGATGGCAGTCAAAATTTGGCGAAAGCAGCTTGAGTCCATGACCCCATCCTGCCTGGTGTCGACAGTACAGGTTGCTGGTGTAATGGTCTAATGGTGTGGGGAATGTTTTACTGGCACACGTTAGGTCCCTTGATACCAATTGAGCAACATTTCCATGCCCCAAAGAATTCTGGCTGTTCTGGAGGCAAAAGGGGGGTCCGACCCGGTACTAGATGGGTGTACCTAATAAACTGGCCACTGAGTGTCCACTATTATAGTCATTCTCTAGCTCAGTGTTTTTCAATCCTGGTCATGGGGACCCAAACGGGTACGGGTTGTTTTTTCCCTAGCACTAACACAGTTGATTCAACTCATCAGGCCATTGATTTGAATCCGGTGTCTTGAGTGCTAGGGCAAAAACAAAAATGTGCACCTGTTTGGGTCCCCAGGGGTTAGGGTTGAGAAACACTGCGCTATCTGTGAAGTCCCAGAATTTGATGGGTTGTTCTCTCCCTCAGAGAGCCAATTGAGGCCTATATCTACTTTGGACCTGTTTATTATCAGAAGCTAAAGCATATGGTGCTGGACAAGATGCACGCCAGAGCCCGCGGCCCCCGAGCTGTGCTCACCAGGTAAGATAAATCCCAAAGTTATATGCAGACAAAGCAATATATGCAGTTTGGCTAACTTTTACTCAAAATGCCATTTTAGCAGTTAAAAAAAAAAAATGGTTGGTATGTAGTAATACCATAGACCTCAAAATGTCTACTTGCCTGTGTTTGTATGATACCTCCCCTATCTAATATTGCAGTTTTGTACACTGCGTCATATTGAAACTTCAAAATAATTTGTCCACGAAGTACAGAAAGTAATCCTTGAGCCATACCTGACCCAATACCCCCCCCCCCCCATCTTACCTGCCGTGTCTCATGCTGCTGTTCACCTCAGACAGCCCACGGAGGGGCGCTCTAGAGACGGAGGCCTACGTCTGGGGGAGATGGAACGTGACTGTCTGATTGGCTACGGGGCCAGCATGTTGCTGCTGGAGCGCCTCATGATCTCCAGTGACGCCTTCGAGGTGGACGTGTGCGGTCAGTGTGGCCTGCTGGGATACTCCGGGTGGTGAGTGTCCTTTTTGGTCCGTCTGTGATTCTGTATAATAGTAGTCAGACTTGACGTTGATGCCAAGGATCTGTTTCCATGTATTGTAGCTGCAGATTTAACTGCTTACAACCAATAAAGTATTTGATGTGTGTCTTCAGGTGCCACTACTGTAAGTCCTCCTGTCACGTGTCCTCGTTGCGGATACCCTACGCCTGCAAACTGCTCTTCCAGGAGCTGCAGTCCATGAACATCATTCCCCGCCTCAAACTGGCACGCTACAACGAGTAACCTTGTCCCCAGGCATATTGCTACCACATACCGAGTTTGACACAGGGAGGGAGGGAGCTGGCTGTTGGAGGGTGGAGCTAGAAAAGAGACAGACAACAACAAGCGGCATTGATTATCCAAATTGATAACTGTCAATATAATGAAGCAGGAAATACTATAGCACTGTTACAATAATGGAATGGCTACAGTATGTCAGAAAATGAGTTATTGTAAAAGCATACAAATAGCACTTGTTTTTGTTTGCAGAACAGCAAAATATTGGCTACTGGAATACATTTTTTGGTTTGCTTTTGTTTGACATTTTTGATTGTTTTAATATTTCTAAAACATTTCAGGAGTTTTGAATGCATGTTTAGCTACATTTACACTTTTGTGACTTGTTTTGTTGTTTACTTAATAAACATTTTTTTCTTTGTATTTTTATTGTGGACCTCAGAACATCCTTTCAAATAGTTGGAGACGTTGTTAAAATATACAGGAACAAAACTCATCTTGAATGGGATATTGGACATTACATTTTGAAGTTACTCTCTTTGATTGCATAGTTTTGAATGGTAAAATATGGGCAAGAATCTTATTAAGGTACATAAGAAATTGGTTGTCATTTAGCAGTATTCTATGACTAATGATAACAAATGTGAGGATATTTACATTTCAGACACAGGATGACCCAAAGTGTATGGGTAGATGAGTTTGACACTCCACACTGAATACCAGACACCACTGAGGATGTGTTCAGTGTGAACACTAAAAAAGCCTATTGTCCTTCTCTTATTAGCAATACATTGACTATTTTGTGTCATCCCGTTTCAATGCAAAGCTTTAACACCACAAACATACACAGTTTAAAGTTTACCCCCACCCACAAAGTTTAATTGAAGCTTTTTGATTGGACAAAAGCAGTGCACATCAATAGGACGGCGAGGAGGGTAGAGTGGGTGGCTGCACCTGTCCTAGCTAATGAGGCGCTAATGAGCCAGTAAAGGGCAGGATGGGAAAAGGATGTCCGCCGAGGGGGAGACAAGACTCCGCCTCCTTGTTCCTTTTTTACTAAATTAATTAGATCCTCATGTAGGGCCGTAGCTTACCGTGACCAACTCAATGGGAGTTTCTGGGCTCGTTTGATGTTGATGTTCTGACAATGCAGGAGCCTTATATGGGCTCTCGAAGACATCTTAATTAGGCGGTTATAACGTTAACTAATGGGTTATTTACAGATTTATTGGTCCAGTTCCTATTCTATCAGCAGGCAAACTGTTGACCGAGCAGATCATCTCTCAAACAAGTTTCCAGCCAACCTTTTTACACGAGAAAGTAGTCTACTTGTCGGATAAAATGTCATGACAGGTCTGATGGAAACCGAAAAATGTATGGTAAACTTTCCAAATGTCTAGCGTATTTTGTTTTGTCGACAAGGTGGGATATTTTTGTATCGGTAAAATTAATTATGGGAAAAATATTGATATAATTGCCATTATATTGAAGTAAATCAGGAAAGCATGCAGTTTATTAGGCTGCAGATTAAATACATTCTGAACTTCACAGGGTGGTGAAAGTGCCATGTGAGGAGTTTGATACTCCTTTCCAATAAATATCGAGAGTCTTGTTCTAGTGACATGATCATCGATGCGTGGTTGCCGTTTGTTAAATACAAATAATCTCATTATGTAGGCAAAATGTGCGCTGTTGGCTAGACCACACGTGCCAATACCGAAGTGTGCAAATAACTCAACGTGTTTTTTTTTTAAACCATCAGAGTTGAAAATGCGATGGAAACCCATTTAACTTTATTTTTTTGTGACCGCAAATGGTATTTTTATGTGATCATCACACACAGTCTTATCTGCAAAAAGTCAATTTGATCGAAACATCTCTGGTGGGAAAATGCGGATATTGTTTTTATGTTGATTTTAGAATATTCGCATGAAAATCTGTCGCCAGTTGGATGGAAACCTAGCTAACATTAAAGGCTGTGATTTGATTGCCGACTATAAATACACACATACATTGATTAGATAACGGGTTTCTTTAGTAGCCCAACCTGTAATACTGTAATACCAATGTTATGTTTAGCAGTTTTGCTTCATGTACTATTTTGCCTTACCAAGCAAAAAGGCAGTTACTGCTCATTTGGTCAAAAATGAGTTAATGTATTTTTTGCTACATTAAATTGTATGCTTAATCATGTGGACAAGTATCCTGCCTCTATTGTGTTTTGGGGAAAAGGGGGGTATCGTCCAACGGGGCCACAGTGTCTCCCGACACCTCCTGTCTCAGCCTCCAGTATTTATGCTGCAATAGTTTGTGTTTGGGGGGCTAGGGTCAGTCTGTTATATCTGGAGTAATTCTCCTGTCTATCCGGTGTCCTGTGTGAATTTAAGTATGCTCTCTCTAATTCTCTCTCTTTCTTTCTTTCTCTCTATCGGAGGACCTGAGCCCTAGGACCATGCCTCACGACTACCTGGCCTGATGACTCCTTGCTGTCCCCAGTCCACCTGGTCGTGCTGCTGCTCCAGTTTCAACTGTTCTGCCTGCAGCTATGGAACCCTGACCTGTTCACCGGACGTGCTACCTGTCCCAGACCTGCTGTTTTCAACTGTCTAGAGACAGCAGGAGCGGTAGAGATACTCTGAATGATCGGCTATGAAAAGCCAACTGACATTTACTCCTGAGGTGCTGACCTGTTGCACCCTCTACAAACACTGTGATTATTATTATTTGACCCTGCTGGTCATCTATGAGCATTTGAACATCTTGGCCATGTTCTGTTATAATCTCCACCTGGCACAGCCAGAAGAGGACTGGCCACCCCCCATAGCCTGGTTCCTCTCTAGGGAGTTTTTCCTAGCCACCGTGCTTCTACACCTGCATTGCTTGCTGTTTGGGGTTTTAGGCTGGGTTTCTGTACAGCACTTTGTGACATCAGCTGATGTAAGAAGGGCTTTATAAATACATTTGATTGATTGATTGATGTTAGCAGTAACTGCATTGAGCAGTTACTGCCTTTTGCTTGGTAGGGCTGTATTGTGTTGTAACTCACTTGTAGAGTGTCTCGGATCTATACACATCCTGATCATTCTGGATACAGTGCCTTCTGAAAGTATTACACCCCTTGACTTTTTCCACAGTTATGTTACAGCCTGATGTTTGTGTTACTGGCTTACACACAATACCCCATAATATCAAAGTGAAATTGTGTTTTCTGAAATTTGTACAAATTAATTAAGTACTAATTAGGCAATAATGATTCCAACCCTTTGTTTTGCCAAGCCTAAATAAGTTCAGGAGTAAAAAGTTGCTTAACAAGTACCCCACACATACAACTATCTGTAAGGACCCTCAGTCGAGCAGTGAATTTCAAACACAGATTTAACCACAAAGACCTGAGAGGTTTTCCAATGTCTTGCAAAGAAGTTTCAAGTTTTTATGTCATGTGCACAAGTACAGTGAAATGCCTTGCAAGCTCTAAACCTAACTATGCCGTCAACAATAACAATGTAATACTAAAAATACATAAGGTAGAACAAAAACACACAAGAAATAAAAATAAGAAGAACACAAGAAAGTTAGTAAGCATACTATATACAAGGTCAGTCAGATCCAGCACCATATTTACAATGTGCAGGGATACTGGAGTGATAGAGGTAGATATGTATAGGGGTAAGGTGACTAGGCATCAGGATATATGATAAGAGCACCTTTGCACATGGGTAAAAAAGTTCCAAAGCAGATGTTGAATATCCCTTTGAGTATGGTGAAGTTATTAATTACACTTTGGAATGGTGTATCAATACACCCAGTCACTAGAAAGATACAGGCGTCCTTCCTAACTCAGTTGCTGGAGAGGAAGGAACCCGTGTAGGGATTTCACCATGAGGCCAATGGTGACTTTAAAACAGTTACGGAGTTTAACTCTTGAGGATCGGACCTTTAAAAAAAAAATGTTTTGTCTAAAATGACATATCCCAAATCTAACTGCCTGTAGCTCAGGACCTGAAGCAAGGATATGCATTTTCTTGATACCATTTGAAAGAAAACACTTAGACGTTTGTGGAAATGTGCAATTAATGTAGGAGAATATGACACATTAGATCTGGTAAAAGATAATACAAAGAAAAAACGTGTTTTTTTCATCATCTTTGAAATGCAAGAGAAAGACCATAATGTATCAGTCCAGGTTAGGCGCAATTTAGATTTTGGCCACTAGATGGCAGCAGTGTATGTGCAAAGTTTTAGACGGATCCAATGAACCATTGCATTTCTGTTCAAAATGTATCAAGACTGCCCAAATGTGCCTAATTGGTTTATTAATACATTTTCAAGTTTATAATTGTGCACTCTCCTCAAAACAACAATATTCCTTCACTGTTATAAGTTCTGTAAATTGGACAGGGGAAATTCTAGAGGAAAACCTGGTTCAGTCTGCTTTTCAACAGACACTGGAAGATTAATTCACCTTTCAGCAGGACAATAACCTAAAGCACAAGCCAAATCTACACTGGATTTGACTCAAAGCTGTAATCGCTACCAAAGGTGCTTCTACAAAGTATTGACTCAAGGGTGTGAAATCTTATGTAAATTAGATATTTCTGTATTTCATTTTCAATAAGTCGCAAACATTTCTAATATGTTTTTATTATTGGGTATTGTGTGTGGATGGGTGAGGAAAAAATCATATTTAGTAAATTTAGAATTCAGGCTGTAACACAACAAAATGTGGAATAAGTCAAGGGGTATGAATACTTTCTGAAGGCACTGTATATCCTGCATAGCAAGCTATAAATATAGTGTGTTGTACTGCATGTTGGTGAGTCTCCACATGACCTGTGCTCTCATGGACACCACACATATTCTCCCACATGCTCTATCCCAACTGTTCTGGATGCATGGTAGGAGCACTGACCCCGACAGTGTCCCCACGCCTACGGACTGGCAACCCTGAAGAGGAGGAGAAAGTCTTCCACTGCCATCCACGGTGTGGTGAGTAATTCAGCCGTAATCCCCTTTTCTCCTCCTTTCTCCCTCCCCCTCTCCCCCCTCTCCTGTGGTTCCATTCATATTCTAATCACAGCTTTCCCTTCTCCAGCTCACAGGCACTCCATCAGAGCCCCCAGCCTCAGGCTTTGCACTTTTACTTCCCCCCTTTGTGGCCAGCGCTCTCCTCCGAGGCTCACTAAAATAAGGTTGCCTCAAGGAGAGAGGGAGTATGGGGAAAACTGAAAAAAAAATCACACTTGTGCCATTTAGGACTAATTTCTAGTGTGTAGCTGATCAAATGTCGATGGTTTTCGGTAGGCGACTTTTTTGAGAAAAAAATTAAAAGGCATCTTAGCAAAGATGGGGGATTGAAATGAGAAAGTGATCGTAATGTGTGGAAAAATACAATCTAAAGTAAAAACCTAATCATGTGGGCATGTCGGAGTTCCCAGGGCCAGTGGAGGAAGACACAGTTCAGAAAAGTTCTGAAACTGGCCAACTAGTGTTCATAGGAGCTGGGACTTTAAATAAGAGGGGTTGGAGGAGTGTGTGTGTGTGGGGGGGGGGGGGGGGGGTATAAAAACGTATTAAATGCTATAATGGAAGACGGGGAGGCCACAGTGCTAGGATTGCGTAGATCTAAGCCTCTTTTTTTCTTGGGGAGGGAGCCTTTCTTATTCAAAACAGCCCCACAAAAGGCTTCCAGTGAGCCTTGCCACATCCCCATCTGACTCGAGGCCATTCATCAGCCTTCCGAGCCTATCAATGACATGTCCCCATCAGGGCTGCTATAAAATCAGACACTTTCCCATGAAACATCAGCAAACATTTTGACGGGTCTGGCTTTCCCCCCCGCTGGATTTCTAGAGTCTCTACCCTCCTCTCCCCTCACCACCTCCCCTCACCATCACCACCGACACCCACCCCTCTTTCGGCGGAGCCCAGAGCCTCACCATCTCCTGCCACGGATAGGCAGTGGTCACGGGGAAGCGGAGCCAGACAAGGGAAGACCTACTGAGGAGGGGGAGCCGTACACAGAGACATTTTCTTGGAGGAGCCAGTTTGCCATTGATGGGAAGAGGATGCATTGTGGGCTGCTGGAGGAGCCTGATATGGATTCCACAGGTTGGTCCTGCTGTCCTGCAACCCTGCAGCTTTGCCTTGACTTATCGGGATGCATGGGGAACCACTCTATGTTGTGGATCACTATAACTGGGCCCCTGGGAATTTGTGACTTTCTCTACAACCATTTTAGAGAATTTTTTTGAGTGAATTGTTGATGAATGCATTTGTTGTTAATGTGAGGGATTACTCACCATGGCATTGCATTTGTTCGATTTTGGTTTTTTCAGATGTCAACAAAAGTGGCCTTGTGGATTTGTGCCATTAATTCATGATAAATCTATACCAACAATAATACAGTTTTGAGGGATGGTTTGATTATGGAAGGACATTAGGGCCTTTCATTTGTGCCACAACCTTTATTAAGGAGCAGTAATTTCAACTCTTAGACAGCCCTACATTCAGCAATTTAATGCAATCTCTTTGGGGGAAAAAAAATCTTCCAAGCCTTCGAGGCGCATGTAGCCTGTGATGCACCTGCTTCTTGTAAACGACTTCTTGGGGGAAATAAGCTGCCAGTCCAGTGAGGTATGGTGCCCGGAGCAGGATAAAGTCGCATGGCGTGACGCAAGAATTAGCCTAAAGTAAATTCAATTAAATATTAAAAACTACATATTTGCGTAAAGTAATGAATGTTGCTGCTTTAGCTAAGAGTTTTTCTACTTGGGCTCTCAATCTAACTTCCTACCGAATAACTGTATTATAGGCTCATTTATTTTACTTTATTGAATATTCATCAGGGAGTTTTCCCCCCTAATGTTTATACGAATTCACTGTCTGGTGTTGAGTTGGTTAACATGAAAGAGTGTATTCCTTAAATACATTATCAGAGATCCGTTTCGTCCATTGATTGAATTTAATCCAGTTATTTAGAGCTCTATTTTATCTGTGCTCATGGCAAATGATTCAATTACAGCCTAAGGATAAGTGCTACAATAGAGAATTATTGTCACCTCAGTGGACTAACTTCATCAATGACTGGGGAAACCTATTTGAAGTATCAGCTAGGCTAATGCACAAGACATTGAAATATGTTACAAGTCTTCCTAATAATGTATTTCAATTAATTGTAATAATTGGTCTAATAATAATAATGAATTATGTTGATTACAAATAGGCCAATGATGATGATGATAATAATTATAATTTTAGTTTGTTAATTTGATAATACTGTTAAACTTATGCCTATATGGAACTGATGACAGCGTGTTCTTTGGTCAACGATGTTAGGTAGCCTTACCATAATTTTCTGTTCTTACAATTAAAACCTAATGCCTGGCCTTATGCTATTGAATATAAGAGCCTTGCAAAGATCAGAGCTGATAAATTAGGCATAGGCTACTCTTTTTATTTTATTCATGAGAAAAAGCATTCTAGCCTACTTTTAGGCAATTTATTCTAAATGAGCATGACACTCATCAGCCAAAAGGTGTCTGATATTCATTTATCCTAAAAGTTCGCAGTCTCTAAACGTTTCTATTTCCACGACATCTTCTCTATCCCCTTCTGATGGGATGGAACCTGTATATCATTAGATGCAACAGGTTGCCTTGCCAACAGTCAATCCTGGCAACTGCTACTATGGTGATTGCAGTCATGGCGGGAAACAGGATCTACAGGACTACGATAAATATACGTTTTTCTGTCCCAAGAAAGGACACCAGTTGAGCTATTTCTACGTAGAAATTAGAATGGGACAAAGGCTTCTGTGTCGCTCGCGAGGCTGCTCTAGCAATGAGCGCGGGCTCAATTGGGGCAAGTGTGCGCGCTTGTGTCCCCCCAAGAACAATGAAGGATTCCTGCCGTTTTGGTGAAAACATTTCAAATAGAAACACAGCTGCGCTAACACCCCCACAATCGATTATAGTCGAATATCCCTGTCACGTATTTTTTTGCATTTGGCAACATTTGTCTCAAAATGTATTTACAAAAAAGCCACCTGTTGCAGATGCAGCTTGAGTAAAGTATACTTTTGATAAACCTATCCGAATATGATTGTTAGATCTTGATTTATTTAGTCAACTTTTGTATAATATAGGGCCCTTTATTGATTAGGGCCAATAGAGTAACCAAATATTGGACAAATCATACCACCACCCAATAGTCGCCATATAGACCTTTAGCCAAATGAATAAATGGGCTATGCGAATTAATCTTTATGTGGGCCATAGAAATGAAACCTACAATTGTAAATTCCTGTAGGCTTTTCTCTGATGTGTGGGCCATCTTGCATTTTTCTAGAGAGCTGGATTGAAAGATGCCTCAACGAGAGCGAGAGCAAGCGGTATTCCAGTCACACGTCCCTGGGGAATACGTCCAATGACGAAAGTAAGCAGTGACCGTGTAACGCTTTAATGTTGTATTACTGCAAGTCATAAAGTAATGGATAAATATATGTTGAAATAATCTATTGTCATAGGCCTAAAATAAGACTCCTATTGATTAAAATAAATTGATATTTGCTATAATAAGGTGCGCTATAATAGGCTTGGTGCGCAAATTATGGCAAAGATTAGTGTTTTTCACTTGTAGACTATGTTTGGAATTTGATCAAATAGTGCACACCTTTATTTACAAAACATCACAAAACATGTGTCAATAAGATGTCCCTGATAATCCACTGATTTACATTAATCATAATATTGTTGCACAATAGAATTGCTGGATAAAGAGAGAAATGATCATTGTTTTTGTGTGCTGCATCAAACTTCAACCTTTTCGAACCCTGTTCAGTTTAGATCAAAGATATCTGTTTTTTTGATATTCACAGCAATTGATTATTTTTTTATATATATTTTTATTGCCCATTACTTAATTGAAGATATTGATTTGAAATAGTTGACACGTTTCTTTTTTGTCTATAAAAGATGAGGAGAAAGAAAACAACAGGGCTTCTAAACCCCATTCAACACCAGCTACCCTACAATGGTAAGTGTTGGTTATAATTCACCTCTTTCCCAACCTGTTTATATAATGTTAATCCTAAAGCTCTTATTCTAGAGCTGTAATGCTGTAATTTAATGTTCTCAATGCATAAACTATACAACATTTATTTTCTATTATTTGGGGCATTCACAATTTAGCTTTTTGTTTGTTGATAAAGTTTACAAGTGCATTTCCCTATTTTGTTCTTATATTGTCTGATGCTTAAGGATTGTATGCAGTCTCCTCATGTAGGGTCACATAATTTGATCATGTAAAGATGAAGGACAGAATTGTACCTTTGAGCAGCACCTTTTGAGAAGAGAACTGTCAACTTTAGCGAGCATCGTGAGGTTGCTTACAGTTTACATTTACAATATGACATGGCAGGCCACTGTTGGGCTGGAAGGATGGTTTACTAAAAAGGCTTCTTGAGGGCCTCCCGGGTGGCGCAGTGGTCTAGGGCACTGCATCGCAGTGCTAACTGCGCCACCAGAGTCTCTGGGTTCGCGCCCAGGCTCTGTCGCAGCCGGCCGCGACCGGGAGGTCCGTGGGGCGACGCACAATTGGCATAGCGTCGTCCGGGTTAGGGAGGGTTTGGCCGGTAGGGATATCCTTGTCTCATCGCGCTCCAGCGACTCCTGTGGCGGGCCGGGCGCAGTGCGCGCTAACCAAGGGGGCCAGGTACACGGTGTTTCCTCCGACACATTGGTGCGGCTGGCTTCCGGGTTGGAGGCGCGCTGTGTTAAGAAGCAGTGCGGCTTGGTTGGGTTGTGCTTCGGAGGACGCATGGCTTTCAACCTTCGTCTCTCCCGAGCCCGTACGGGAGTTGTAGCGATGAGACAAGATAGTAATTACTAGCGATTGGATACCACGAACATTGGGGAGAAAATGGGATAAAAAAATAAAAAAAGGCTTCTTCACCAAAATAGCAGTATCTGTTTACCTTCATAGAACCAGAGACTTGTGCATTTGCACCTGTTATGTTCAGAAGATAATAATATGTATTAGACTCAGTTAAAACAGGAAGCTGGCTATATCAATACATTATTCTTCTTTTAATCATTTGTTGTCTATATTTGATATTGCATTCCCTCTGGTGGAAATTCCACACTGGTGAAATACTTGACCAGTCTCTTCCTTGGAGACGTCATTTTCATGTGACTTTCGTGGAGGCGCGTTGTTTTGTGTAGTGTTGTTGTCAGACACATATATTTCTATTTAAATAGACATACCTGGTCTACACAGACAGTCTGAGTCCATGCGAATATAATGTAGAGGAGCGTTGTAGGTCCCCAGGGATTACACAGTCCTTCACACTTCAACAGCAGTAATGGAACTTCCCATTTTCAACTCACTTCTGAAATGGCCTGCTTTATTTTGGTGTATTGCTTGAGGCAGGTGTTCATGAGAAATAATGTTGAGGATCCTTGTAAAATATTCATATTTTACTTTGCTCTGAAATTTGACAGATGAACGAACAGTCTTTGCTTTATTTTGCACTCAAAATACAGGTGTATTTAGAGTTATTGAGTAATACAGACATCACGTTTCTTTTTATGTTCACGAGATGTTAGAAATAGCTTTTCTTATCATACTACATTTTATAACATACTGTATGTATATTATTAAGGGTGCTTGATCACAACTTTATATTCCCAAATGTATCTATTTTTCTATTTATTATGGGAGCAATTGATAAGTGTTTTCTAGCACTTTGAAGCTCCTCTCTCACATTGTAATGCTTCGTTTTGTGAGGTATTTAGGCTATACAGTAGAGACATATTCAACCAAGGAGATGGTTGTAGTTCCGCCTTTCCCAGATGGTATAAAATATATCCACATATGTACTTTCACATAGTAGCTCCTAATTCAGGTTCGATTATTTCTCTAATCTCGTCCACTAGTAAATAACCTGCCCTTGACTGAATAAGAACAGGAGTAAACTTGATAACAGTTTATTTTGATACCGGTAGATACTGTAGATGCCAGTCTAGAGATGTCTTTGTGGTCTGTACAGAGTCCATGTTATTCTATGGGGATTGATTGACAGGTCTGCTTTTCACCTACAGGCTGGAGGAGAACTATGAGATTGCAGAAGGGGTTTGTATCCCCCGCAGTGCTCTCTATATGCACTACCTGGACTTTTGTGAGAAGCACGACACACAGCCTGTCAACGCCGCCAGCTTTGGGAAGGTAGGATACAGTTACTGACCACTTTAACAGGACATTTAGGAGGGACTGTTTGATTGAGCCCAAACTAATTTTGTGAACATAATACATCACAGAAAGAGTACATGAAATGGTCCCTTTGGTGGAGTAGGTTATACGTGCGTAGGAAGGTTACCATCTATCAGTATAGTAAAACATGAAAGGGAGAAATAAGTATAGCATTGAAAAAGTATGCCTACTGATGCATGTAGATCAGTCTCATGGCTTGTTACGGTGTGTTTGAAAAGTAAAATCCACATGTAGTTATTGGGAAGCAACGGAACGGCCCACTGATGGTTCCCCTGAAAACCGCTAGATGGGTTACACAGCTAGAAGAAACATGCTTGTCTCTGTTCCCACAACCCAGAAAAGCCCCTACCCACATACTCCCAGCCACCCCCCAACACCCGGACCTAGCCCCCCCCCATCCATCCTCCACACCACCCCTCCCCAGCTCCTGTCGGAGGATATTGAAAAAGAGAAGGGGCCTGGATTAATGTGTAATTAAAGAAAATTTGGAAGGGTGAGATGTTGCGGAATGTTAGATCAGTGGCTAGAGCAGTGTGGGGTGTCCTTTAGGAAGGCTTCATTGATTCGGGACAAAAAAACGAGTGAGAGCCCCGCCTGCCTCCCTGTCTGCTCATTTATCAAGCGGGGCCTGACAGAAACTTCACAGCTTGGCCTCTTTTTTCATCCCGCACAATGGAAAGCTCCACTGTTTGCTAAAGTTTCTGTACCAGGAGCTGGACCAAGGAGCCAATCTCATGGACAAAAAGAAAGAGAGAGAGAGACAGAGGGGAGGAAGGAGGAGAGGGAACAAGAGGGAGAGATTTTGGAGAGGTTTTTAATGTAGAAAAATAATATCCCTGAACGTGTCAAAAATGGATGGCTCCCAAAGCCTTTTTCTCCCACAGCCAGTGGAGACCTCCCTGGGGTTAAGGCTCTGGGAACTTCACAGCTCTTCACGTCTAGAATAGACCATACTTTCACTTGATTCATTGATATGTTCAATGTGGACTTTCATGTCATTCTGTATGAGCTGTACATGGTTAGAAATCATTCTGGATAGGGCAGTTACTTCAGCCGCTAGCTGAGATAATTGTGGACTTTTAAGTGTACAGTATCTCTTCCCTTACATCTACAGTATGATAGCACTGTCAAGAGTGAAAACACATTTTCATCAGGTGCTTTACATAGGGGATATACACATACAAAAACATGAAGAATCTCACAGAGAAGAAATCACTGATAGACTTATTCTAATTCTCTGATTCTAACAGATTATTAGACAACAGTTTCCACAACTGACCACAAGAAGACTGGGCACCAGGGGCCAGTCAAAGTAAGTCAATGTTGTCTCCTACTTTTCTTTCTTTCTTTCTGCACACTGGTTTTGATTTTTGTGTTTCACTATTGAAAGAGGAGTATCATTG
This sequence comes from Salvelinus namaycush, assembly GCF_016432855.1. Lineage (NCBI taxonomy): Eukaryota > Metazoa > Chordata > Actinopteri > Salmoniformes > Salmonidae > Salvelinus > Salvelinus namaycush. Next base: position 45,403,487 of record NC_052327.1, on the reverse strand, counting down.
TGTTAGTGGAGGGCCTGTTTTTAATGATTCTTCAAGCCGGTAATCTTCACCAAGTCTATGATTTGAGGACGTTACCTCTCAAAATCACATGATGACAAGCAACTGTCTCACACCCTGATGAAGAGTCCTTAGCTGAAATGTTGGTTATGTAAATCCACAGCAAGGAGAGATGAGTGTGCAACTTTCTTTTCCATTTCTACACCTCTCTAACTGTCAACTATCCCCTATAGGTACCACTACTATGGTATCGCTGTGAAGGAGAGCTCCCAGTACTACGATGTGATGTACTCCAAGAAGGGGGCGGCGTGGGTGAACGAGACAGGCAAGAAGGAGGTCATCAAGCAGACAGTGGCGTATTCACCACGCTCCAAACTGGGGACGCTCCTGCCAGAGTTTCCAAATGTCAAAGACTTAAATCTGCCCGCCAGTCTGCCAGAGGAGAAGGTAAACAGGACTCTAAAACGTCCCAGACCCACAACCCCCTCCTCCCTTATCCAACCAACCCCTCGCCCCTCTCGCCCCCTCTGGCTATCCCCTTTTATCTGCCCTGGACCTTCACTGACTCTGAGTTTAGAGAAGAAGGACCTTGAGGATTTATTTGCTGCTGGCTCCTCACTAACTCTTAATCTTGTGGGGAGATAATAAGATCCAGACAAAAGACAGCCACTAACAGTCTAGCTTTAAATGAGGAGGCCATGATTTTCAATGGTTTGTCAGTTGCTGAACTCTAAAGACGGTTTTATGTAGTTTTGGTGTGTGACCTGTTGCAGGTATTTATTGGTGCCGATGTTTTTGGATAGGATTTATTGTCTTGTTTTTCGTATCAATCCATTGATGTATGATATCACTTGAAAACACTAGCTATACTGTGCGGTAGACAGTAGAACCCAGTTCTCAGATTAGAATGTATCTTAACTGAAGCAGCATCCTGGTCATTCACTAAGACTATCACTAGGAAACAGTATGTGCCTTTGATCGAGAGCTTGGTACTATGGGTTCTATCTGCAGGAATATGATTCTGAGATAATTGGCTTTAACATTCAGAACACTCCTTGGTTTGAATGGTGGCAGTGATTTTTATCTTGTATTCTTTTGAACTTAACAACATGAATTGGGGTATTTAGAGTACTATATAGGTAGAGAACATTGAACAGAACAAGGCTATGTCAATAGCTCAATTTTGACTAAAATGCAGATAGAACCTTATACAGACTTGGACCACGTTACAGCCGTTCATTTATACTCAGTCTTCTTTATGTTTTCCCACAGGTGTCAACGTTCATCATGATGTACAGAACTCACTGCCAGAGGATACTGGACACAGTAATACGCGCCAACTTTGATGAGGCAAGACACTTTTCATATCTGTCCATCTTTTGCACCTTTATTTACCAGTCCCATTAAATGTGACAGGACTTTGTTTAGGATTTTTTTTAACTGTAAAACTTAACTCTCTTGTTGAATGTGGTCACAAAAAATTATTACGAGCTAAATGTTCTTAGACTTCTAAATGAAGATACCCCATTTTCATGAGAATCGGTTTAGTTCTTACCTAATCTCAGAACACTGAACCAAATGTGTTGTGCTACCAGTCTGTCACAATAAACTACTTCTAGCCTAAATGTATCTCATTAGAAAAGTTGGGTTAGTGTCTTTAGTCTCTTAAGTTGTATTGTACGTGACGTTGAGAGAATGACCCTCCTCTCTTGGGTGTCTCCAGGTCCAGAGCTTCCTGCTGCACTTTTGGCAGGGCATGCCCCCGCACATGCTCCCTGTCCTGGGCTCCTCCACTGTGGTCAACATCGTGGGCGTCTGTGACTCCATTCTTTACAAGGCCATCTCTGGGGTTCTTATGCCCACCGTCCTGCAAGCACTGCCTGATAGGTGAGTGCTTGTTTAGTGTAGTGTAGCTCTTCTCCCTTCCCCAGCAATCACTGAAGCCACAATCCTGAGTTTTTGTTTCATTCCATTTCAAATTCATAGACATAGATATAAATGCAAAGACTGACAGTCCATGAGATCCACATAATTGTTCTAAACATATTTGACATGCATATTGTTTGTTTAAAAAGACTGAAACGACATGCACTGAGTTACAGTCTCTATAGAGAAAAAGGGCTATGAGGACAACTTGACTTTTACCTTTGTGTTATACAACCTTGGTTATTTGTGATGTAATGTAGATTTGTTCCAGTTTGACCCAGGTGATCCGGAAGTTTGCCAAACAGCTGGATGAGTGGCTTAAAGTAGCACTTCACGACCTGCCTGAAAACCTGAGGAATATCAAATTTGAATGTAGGAGTCTGCATTGAAAAATACAGTCGTTACTCTCCTGGTTTTATGACAACGATGATATACTGATTCTTGGAAAAAGGAGAATGCACTAATTTTAGAAACAGGTTTTAATAAGCAAATGCTATACTGTAGAAAACATAACAGTTAATATTTCCTCTCCCTTTTATCCACAGTATCTAGAAGATTTTCTCAAGTTCTCAAGAGGCAGACATCTTTGAACCATCTATGTCAGGTAGCTATTTCACTGAATAAATGTAATGAAATCCATATGAAAATATGACTGATAAAGGTATATGCAGTGTGTATCACTATCTAATAATGTGTGTGTTTGTTGATCTGTCTCTGGGCAGGCGTCACGGACGGTGATCCACAGTGCAGACATCACCTTTCAGATGATGGAGGACTGGCGGAACGTGGACCTGAACAGCATCACCAAGCAGACACTTTACACCATGGAGGACACATGGGAGGAGCACCGGCGGCTCATCATCAACTGTAAGGCCACAGACACGCACACATGTACGGATGCAGACACACAAATGTACACACACACACACAATCCCTGTAGTAGCATTCACAATAAGTTACGTTTAGTCCAAAAGCCTAGAATCCACATTCCAAAAAACCCTATTGTGCTCCAATACTTTTAACTTAAATTGCTTGCTCTCCCTCATAGCATTGTAGGAGAGAAATGCACTTCACTCCCACACACACAGCTGTCAATAACACACAGTAGATGTCAGCCATTGGACAATCATTCCCACGGCCAGGAAAGTCAAGCCTTAATGATGAAGGCTAAAAGGTTAAGCAAGTTGACTCTACTCTGAAACACCCCGTGGACCATTTCAAATTCGTTTCAGCGTCAACCCCCTCAAATGGCCGTGCTAGGGTCACAGTTCACAGATTGGCATAAAGAGGCCATTTCCACGTCCCACTCTCGTTCTGTTCTATTAGACAGAGAGACATTTTGCACCATTTTTAAACATTTTATTTCACCTTTATTTAACCAGGTAGGCCAGTTGAGAACAAGTTCTCATTTACAACTGCGACCTGACCAAGATAAAGCAAAGCAGTGCGACAAAAACAGCAACACAGAGTTACACATGGGATAAACAAACGTACAGTCAATAACACAATAGAAAAATCTATATACAGTGTGTGCAAATGAAGTAAGGAGGTAAGGCAATAAATAGGCCATAGTGGGGAAGTAATTACAATTTAGCAATTAACACTGGAGTGCTAGATGTGCAGGTGAGGATGTGCAAGTAGAAATACTGGTGTGCAAAAGAGCAGAAAAACAAAAAACAAATATGGGGATGAGGTAGTTAGATGGGCTATTTACAGATGGGCTGTGTACAGCTGCAGCGATCGGTGACTATGACAACAAATAAGACACAGCCTCATATACAAGACATACTGTATATGCTGCTGGTTTTGGTAGTTTGATTGATTTAAGTAAGGGTAGTTTAGGTCCATAGTCACACACGACAATTATTCAACCTCTTCATTTGATCCAAATTGCTATCTGCCAAGACTCCAATTTGTGTAGACAAGTATGGAGCTTTCTCCACCAGTTACAAATATATGTCCCCTGAAGGATGACATAGGCTATGTGTTGACAAACTGTGGCTAAATGCAGCTCTCGTCTCCTTCCTCTCTCAGTGTACCAGGAGTTTGACCGTCTGTTGGAGGAGCAGTCTCCTATAGAGGCCTACATCGAGTGGCTGGACTCCATGGTGGACCGCTGTGTTGTCAAGGTCAGTTGAGGATGTAAATACTTCATATAACTCAGCAAAAAAAGAAACTTTTTTGAAAGACAGGGTCCTTTTTCAGGACCCTGTCTTTCAAAGATAATTCGTAAAAATCCAAATAACTTCACAGATCTTCATTGTAAAGGGTTTAAACACTATTTCCCATGCTTGTTCAATGACCGATAAACAATTAATGAACATGCACCTGTGGAACGGTCGTTAAGATACTAACAGCTTACAGACGATAGGCAATTGAGGTCACAGTTATGAAAACGTAGGACATTAAAGAGGCTTTAATAAGACTGTGAAAAACACCAAAGGAAAGATGCCCAGGGTCCCTGCTCATCTGCGTGAACGTGCCTTAGACATGCTGCAAGGAGGCAGGAGGACTGCCGATGTGGCCAGGGCAATAAATTGCAATGTCGTACTGTGAGACGCCTAAGACAGCGCTGCAGGAAGACAGGATGGACAGCTGATCGTCCTCGCAGTGGCAGACCACGTGTAACAACACCTGCACAGGATCGGTACATCCAAACATCTCACCTGCGGGACAGGTACAGGATGGCAACAACAACTGCCCGAGTTACACCAGGAATGCACAATCCCTCCATCAGTGCTCAGACTGTCCACAATAGGCTGAGAGAGGCTGAACTGAGGGCCTGTAGGCCTGTTGTAAGGCAGGTCCTCATCAGACATCACCGGCTACAACGTCACCTATGGGCACAAACCCACCGTCGCTGGACCAGACAGGACTGGCAAAAAGTGCTCTTCACTGACGAGTCACGGTTTTGTCTCACCAGGGGTGATGGTCGGATTCGGATTTATCGTTGAAAGAGTGAGCGTTACACCGAGGCCTGTACTCTGGACAGGGATCGATTTGGAGGTGGAGGGTCTGTCATGGTCTGGGGCATTGTGTCACAGCATCATCGGACTGAGCTTGTTGTCATTGCAGGCAATCTCAACGCTGTGCGTTACAGGGAAGACATCCTCCTCCCTCATGTGGTACCCTTCCTGCAGGCTCATTCTGACATGACCCCCAGCATGACAATGCCACCAGCCATACTGCTCATTCTATGTGTGATTTCCTGCAAGACAGGAATGTCAGTGTTCTGCCATGGCCAGCGAAGAGCCCGGATCTCAATCCCATTGAGCACGTCTGGGACCTGTTGGATCTGAGGGTGAGGGCTAGGGCCATTCCCCCCAGAAATGTCCGGGAACTTGCAGGTGCCTTGGTGGAAGAGTGGGGTAACATCTCACAGCAAGAACTGGCAAATCTGGTGCAGTCCATGAGGAGGAGATGCACTGCAGTACTTGCTGCAGCTGGTGGCCACACCAGATACTGACTGTTACTTTTGATTTTGACCCCCCCTTTGTTCAGGTATACACTATTCCATTTCTGTTAGTCACATACAGTATCTGTGGAACTTGTTCAGTTTATGGCTCAGTTGTTGAATCTTGTTATGTTCACACAAATATTTACACATGTTAAGTTTGCTGAACATAAACGCAGTTGACAGTGAGAGGACGTTTCTTTTTTTGCTGAGTTTATATAAAAATCAAATCAAAATCAAATCAAATTGTATTAGTCACATGCGCCGAATACAACAGGTGTAGACCTTACAGTGAAATGCTTACTTACGAGCCCCTAACCGAGAGGTGCACACCCCTTTTAACATCTAGGGTGCATCATTAGAAAACTTCCAGCCATCATCTTTAGGCATGTGCTTTCTACTATGGCTACTGTATGCTGTAGGCTAATCATAAGTGGAAACTATAGAAAATAATTTCTTCAGTTGCCCCCTAAAATGTTCCACAGTGATGTTTGTTTTGCATTTACCAAGGCCATTCTGGACCGTTCATGTGTTATTTTATTGTTGAAGTATATTTGTACAGCAAATCAGTAAGGATTATGGCCCTTCAGAAAAATAACCATGCATTTTAATGGCCATCTCTCCATGACTTGCTGACGCAGAGCCACATTCGAGCTGCCATCCTAGTTAATGCTGTCTTCATGGCTCCCATTTGCGGCCAGATATGGGCTTGTAAAATGTGGTTGCCATGGCAACGTCACGGACTCCCCAGACAATGGTTCAATGAGAAGGTGTGTCCCCCGGGGCAAATTAAATAGTTGACTTGTTGACATGTTTTTCGTTCCTGAGGGTTAAGCCCCAATACGGACCCAGTGGTTAATTCTCTCCCCCCTCCCTCTCCAACTCTTCCCTTCCCTTCCCCCTCTTTTCTCATGGAAATATCTCCTTAAGGTGGCAGGAAAGAGGCCCGGGTGCCTGAAGAAGGTGGCCCAACAGTTCCTGCTCATGTGGTCGTGCTTCGGGACCCGAGTCATCCGGGATATGACCCTCCACAGTGCGCCTAGCTTCGGTGAGTGTTGAATCTAGCATTGGGCTGGGGCATGTATCAGCCAACACCAGGAAAATTGTTTTTAGGGGGTTATGTAATGTTATTGAACCATATTTCTGGTGTCATGAGTGTCAGACAGAAGTTGCCTAGTTCTAGTTTTGGTCCAAGTAACTAAAATAGTTTGTGAAGAACATTGCCCCAAAACTGCACCAAAACTTACTGAACTGAGTTATTTGAATATACTACTATGCATGTAGGTCCAAAAGTAGTTTAAGCCCCTCCCCCCATTTGGGGAAATAGGAATGTTTTGCGCAGACTCAGCCTTCCGATGTTCTCCCAATCCAAAACAGGGAAAGCGTGGTGGTAAGATGGCTGCCTTGCTGGTATGGCCCCCCTAGCCTTTACTTTACTAGCTAGCGGTGCATGACCAAGGCACTGAAAGAGATAGGGGCTGTAAAAAAGAAAGAAAATGGCTTCCCTTCCCCCTCTTCTCCTCTCCCCTTCAGGCTTGTCTGTGAATATCAAAGCCACAGCTGGTTGCAATGTTTTGATAAAGCAGCTCTCTGTGTGAAAACAGCTAATTAACAATGGCTACCCCCCAGCCCCCTCTTCCCCAATGTTTTTTGTTGTTGTCTTTTCCAATTTATGACCAGGCAGTATTGCACTCCTCTGTTCCCTGAAAAGCCGCTGGTGTTTATTATGCACACGGTGGCTGGAGTGACCAGCACAATGTCATGATTGTGTCACGCTCCTTTCCTTCTCCAGCCACAATCTCAGTCATCTCCCATACCCGACCCAGGGGTCGGCCGTCATATTTGGGGCAAGGACTTTGTACCAGGAAACAAGAAACAGCCCCCCTGTCTCTTTTAATGACAATGACCGCCCAGTCGTTCTGCTCCCTCACACTGCCTGTTGAGTTAGGGGTGCTGCTATGAGGCAGTCTGTCAGATGTTTGGAAGGACTAGTAACCCTCTACAACCAGTGTGATTATTATTATTTTACTCTGCTGGTCATCTACAGTATGAACGTTTGAACATCTTGGCCATGTACTGTTATAATCTCCACCCGGCACAGCCAAAAGCGGACTGGCCACCCCTCAGAGCCTGGTTCCTCCCTAGGTTTCTTCCTAGGGTCCTGCCTTTCTAGTGAGTTTTTCCTAGCCACCCTGCTTCTACATTTGCATTGCTTGCTGTTGGGGTTTTAGGCTGGGTTTCTGTATAGCACTTTGTGACATCGGCTGATGTAAAAAGGGCTTTATAAATACATTTGATTGATTGATCAATGAAACACACAGTCTGATCTTTCAGGCTTTTTTGTAAACTGTGTTTTCAAATGTATAAGTGTGTGTTCATAGCTTTGAATGGATGATTTCTAGGCCCACAACCACAGACAACACTCAAATACACTGCACATCTTAGAATCTTCATTTGAACTTTATATAGCTCATTACTTCCCTTTAAAATGATTAGACTTGTTGGTCGGATGATAGGGACACTGATCCATCCTGGCAAGGACTGTTTCCTTAGTTTCTCTCTCTCAATTCAATTTCAATTCAATTTAAGGGGCTTTACTGGCATGGGAAACATATGTTTACATTGCCAAAGCAAATTAAATGGATAAACAAAAGTGAAATAAACAATAAAATAAATGTTACACTCACACAAGTTCCAAAAGAATAAAGACATTTCAAATATCATATTATGTCTACATACAGTCTTGTAACGATGTGCAAATAGTTAAAGTAAAAAAGGGAAAATAAATAAACATCAATATGGGTTGTTTTTACAATGGTGTTTGTTCTTCACTGGTTGCCCTTTTCTTGTGGCAACAGGTCACAAATCTTGCTGTTGTGATTGCACACTGTGGTATTTCACCCAATAGATATGGGAGTTTATCAAAATTGGATTTGTTTGTGAATTATTTGTGGGTCTGTATAATCTGAGAGAAATATGTTTTTCTAATATGGTCATACATTTGACAGGAGGTTAGGAAGTGGCAGCTCAGTTTCCACCTCATTTTGTGGGCAGTGTGCAGATAGCCTGTCTTCTCTTGAGTGCCAGGTCTGCCTATGGTGACCTTTCTCAATAGCAAGGCTATGCTCACTGAGTCTGTACATACTCAAAGCTTTCCTTAATTTTGGGTCAGTCACAGTGGTCAGGTATTCTGGCACTATGTACTTTCTGTTTAGGGCCAAATAGGATTCTGGTTTGCTCTGTTAAAAAAATATACATATTTCCAATGTGTCAAGTAATTATCTTTTTGTTTTCTCATGATTTGGTTGGGTCTAATTGTGTTGCTGTCCTAGGGCTCTGTGGGGTCTGTTTGTGTTTGTTAACAGAGCCCCAGGACCAGCTTGCTTAGGGGACTCTTCTCCAGGTTCATCTCTCTGTAGGTGATTGCTTTGTTATGGAAAGTTTGGGAATCGCTTCCTTTTAGGTGGTTGTAGAATTTAACGTCTCTTTTCTGGATTTTGATAATTAGTCCCTCAGCTCGTTCACATCTTTGTGGAAGTTACCTGTGGCGCTGATGTTTAGGCCGAGGTATGTACATTTCTTTGTGTGCTCTAGGGCAACGGTGTCTAGATGGAATTTGTATTTGTGGTCCTGGCAACTGGACCTTTTTTGGAACACCTTTATTTTTTGTCTTACTGAGATTTACTGTCAGGCCCAGGTCTGACAGAATCTGTGAAGAAGATCTAGGTGCTGCTGTAGGCCCTCCTTGGTTGGGGACAAAAGCACCAGATCATCAGCAAACATTAGACATTTGACTTCAGGTTCTAGTAAGGTGAGGCCGGGTGCTATAGACTGTTCTGGTGCCCTCGCCAATTAGTTGATATATGTGTTGAAGAGGGTGGGGCTTAAGCTGCATCCCTGTCTCACCCCACGGCCATGTGGAAAGAAATGTGTGTGTTTTTTGCCAATTTTAACCGCACACTTGTTGTTTGTGTACATGGATTTTATCATGTTTCCCCCCCAACACTACTTTCCATCAATTTGTATAGCAGACCCTCATGCCAAATTGAGTCAAAAGCTTTTTTGAAGTCAACAAAGCATGAGAAGACTATGCTATTGTTTTGTTTGTTTGACAATTAGGGTGTGCAGGGTGAATACGTGGTCTGTTTTACAGTAATTTGGTAAAAAGCCAATTTGACATTTGCTCCGTACATTGTTTTCACTGAGGAAATGTACGAGTCTGCTGCATATCCCACAGTAGTTATTGGGGTCAAATTTGTCCCCACTTTTGTGTATTGGGGTTATCATCCTTGGTTCCAAATATTATAAAATGCAAGAGCTGAGGATGATGTTAAAGAGTTTAAGTATAGCCAATTGGAATTTGTGGTCTGTATATTTTATAATTTGATGTAGGATATCATCAACACCGCAGGACATTTTGGGTTGGAGGGTTTGTATTTTGTACTGTAGTTCATACAATGGAATTGGAGAATCCAGCGTATTCTGGTAGTCTTTAATAGCTGATTCTAAGATTTGTAATTTATCATGCATATGTTTTTGCTGTTCATTCTTTGTATAGAGACAAAAAGATTGGAGAAGTGGTTTATCCACACATCTCTGTTTTGGATAGATAACTCTTCGTGTTGTTGTTTGTTTAGTGTTTTCCAATTTTCCCAGAAGTGATTCGATTCTATGGATTCTTCAATTACATTGAACTGATTTCTGACGTGCTGTTCCTTATTATTCCGTAATGTATTTCTACGTTGTTTTAGTGATTCACCACAGTGAAGGCGTAGACTCAGGTTTTCTCGGTGTCTATGTTTTTGGTTGGATAGGTATCTAAATTTCTATCTTAGGTTTTTACATTCTTCATCAAACCTTTTGTCATTGTTGTTAATTTTCTTATGTTGTCTGCTTGATTTTTTTTTATTTGATATGGAAGCTCAAAGGTCAAATATACTGTTTAGGCTTTCTACTGTCACGTTTACACCTTCACTATTACGGTGAAATGTTTTGTCCAGGAAGTTGTCCAAATTGGATTGAATTTGTTGTTGCCTGATTATTTTTTGGCAGGTTTCTACACTACTTTCCTTCCATCTATAGCACTTCTTAATATTGTGCAGTTCCTTTGGCTTTGATGCCTCATGATTGAGTATTGCTCTGTTCAGGTAGACTGTGATTTTGCTGGGCTGACTGTGAATGCTCTGAGACTCTCTCTCTCTCTCTCTCTCGCTCACTCTCTCTTAATCTCTCTCTCTCTCTTTCTTCCTGTTTGTAGGCTCGTTCCACCTGATCCACCTGATGTTTGATGACTATGTGTTGTACCTGCTGGAGTCCCTGCACTGCCAGGAGAGGGCCAACGAGCTCATGAGGGCCATGAAGGCAGAGGGCAGCACAGGTTAGACCTCCACCCTGTCAACAACTACTACTGGAGCTGCTTTCAACACTGCTACTACAGCACTGCATTACTTCTGCAACTATTAGTATTACTACAATCACAACAACAACAATTCCTACTACTACGACTACCGCTACTACTACAAGGGTTGGAACATTTCTGGTAAATTTCCGGAATTTTTCCATGGGAAGTTAAGCCCTGGAATTTGGGGAATTTTGCTTAAATTCATCAAAAAAGTTAGCTCATAACAGTGAACCTTTTTTTGTGGGATACACATAAGGCAATTCTAGGTCTTGTGGCATATTTTGGTTAAACTATGCCCAAGTTAATTAAATTGCAACCCTCTGCATGCACAGTGCATTCTTCCATCACATGTGCAGTGCACTCTTCCATCACATGTACAGCTGATTCTCAAGATCTTGCACACTAATGAGCTGCTATTGAGCTCACACTACTACACTGTCTGAGCCAAGGACTACATGCTTTCTGGTAAGTTTTGATTACAATACTGTGTGGGGTGAATATATTTTATATGACATACATGATTTTTTGTTAACTAGTCAATAGTAGCCTACAGCAAAGTGCGTTTAAATAATTTCTAACTTGTTAACAATTTCTGCTAGTTAGTTTTTGCTACCATGTGGGTTTTAGCTTGCTTGAGCCTGCTAACTGAGGAGTGTTAATTCACCTGTTTCCATACATGTTTCATTTTAAAACATGTATCTTACAAAGGAGTTGTTTAATCTAATTGCTTAGCTATTTATCTGTACATGGAATTGTATTTGGTTATCTTTTACTAATTTTTGTCTAATCTTTACAGGAAAATGCCACGGGTACTATTTGATGTGTGGAGACATTTCACTGCAGCTAATGTAGAAGGACATTTGCAAATACTGTGCCAAATCATATGTGAAGAATGCAAGAAAGTTGCAGAATCATCTGGCCAAGTGCATAAAGTTCTCTCAGCACTCACAACAAGCAACCTCTGCAAAGTCCCTCTACTTCTATTCGAGGTGAAAATGATGAATCATTTATATCGATAGCAACAGCTCATGGTCCTCCTGGAATCAGATTTTGTTTTTGACTCAATGGAGGAATGTAGTCAGAGAAATACTGATGAATGTCTTGCTCGAGCTGGTTCACCTCTGATGCTCACACCTCTGATGCTTCTTCGCCCAGCATACACCCCTCAAACCAGACATGCTTTATCTACTAATTTGCTGGATGCCGAGTTCAACAGAGTTCAAGTGAAGGTCAAGCAAATCATAGAGAAAGCAGACTGTATTGCAATCATCTCTGATGGGTGGTTGAATGTTCGTTGGCAAGGAATAATTAACGACATCATCTCCACCCCTCAACCAGTATTCTACAAGAGCACAGACACAAGGGACAACAGACACACCGGTCTCTACATTGCAGATGAGCTGAAGGCAGTCATCAATGACCTTGGACCACAGAATATATTTGCACTGGTGACAGACAATGCTACGAACATGAAGGCTGCTTGGTCTAAAGTGGAGGAGTCCTACCCTCACATCACACCCATTGGCTGTGCTGCTCATACATTGAATCTGCTCCTCAAGGACATCATGGCACTGAAAACAATGGATACACTCTACAAGAGAGCCAAGGAAATGGCTAGGTATGTGAAGTGTCATCAAGTTATAGCAGCAATCTACCTCACCAAGCAAAGTGAGAAGAATAAGAGCACCACATTGAAGCTGCCCAGCAACACCCGTTGGGGTGGTGTTGTCATCATGTTTGACAGTCTCCTGGAGGGGAAGGAGTCTCTCTGCCGATATGGACAGCCCCATCAAGAGGATCCTCCTGGATGATGTATTTTGGGAGAGAATGGTAAGCAGCCTGATACTCCTGAAACCTATACCAGTAGCCATTGCACGGATTGAGGTAGACAATGCCATTCTGTCTGATGTTCAGACTTGCTTGCAGATGTAAGAGAAGAAATCTGTACTGCCCTGCCCACTTCACTTTTACTCCAAGCAGAGGAAACTGCAGTTCTGAAATACATTCAAAAGCTTGAATACTTCTGCCTGAAGCCCATATACGCTGCAGCGTACATGTTGGACCCCAAGTATGCTGGCAAGAGCATCCTGTCTGGTGCAGAGATCAACAAGGCCTATGGTGTCATCACTACCGTGTCTCATCACCTTGGCCTGGATGAGGGCAAGGTTCTTGGCAGTGTGGCGAAGTACACTTCCAAGCAAGGGCTTTGGGATGGAGATGCAATATGGCAGTCGTGCCAACATATCTCATCAGCCACCTGGTGGAAGGGACTTAGTGGATCTGAGGCTGTTGCCTCCATCATCCTCCAAATCCCACCAACATCAGCCGCCTCAGAGCACAACTGGTCCTTGTTTGGGAACACACATACACCAAAGCACGCAACAAGCTGACCAATACAACAGTTGAAAAATTGGTGGCCATCCGGGCAAATTTGAGGCTTTTTGAGCCTGACAACGAGCCATCCTCAACAAGGTTGGAAAGTGACAGTGAAGATAAGGCCTCAGAGTCTGATGTTCAAGAGGTGGACATTGAGGAGGTCCAGGGAGAAGACATGGAAGCCTGAGAGGAAGACAACCAAGCTTTAGTTTCTAGACTATCATTTTACGGATGTATGTAGAAAATGTTTTTTGGGAGATGCGATGGATCAATGAGGATCCTTCAATATTCCCTTTCTTTTGTTGTTCAGTGAAATAATCCTATGTTAAAAGTCAACTAATTTAATTAAAGTTCAATTCGTTAAAAAAATATATATATATTGGAAGGATTTAATAATTTGCAATTATGTCTTTCTTATGATAAGGTAAAAAGGTTTGTGTTTCTGTCTCCATATGGTATGGTAAATATATCCAATGCCAAACACATCTACATTTAAATGGTATTAATATTAATTTGCATATATTCCCGTTAATTCCCATATTTTAATAATTCCCACGGAAAGTTTCCACCTCTGAATATTCCCCAAAATGTGCAACCCTAACTACTACTACTACTACTATTACTACTACTTTATAGGACTTTGGAATAACCTTTCCTGCTACCATCAGTATTGTTGCTGCAGCAACAACAAATGCATTTTAACAACAACAACAAAAATGTACAGTACCAGTGAAAAGTTTGGACACCTACTCATTCCAGATTTTTTCTTAATTTTTAATACTTTCTACGTTGTAGAATAATAGCGAAGACATCAAAACTATGAAATAACACATATGGAATCATGTAGTAACCAAAAAAGTGTTAAACAAATCAAAATATTTTTTCTATTTGAGCTTCTTCAAAGTAGCCATCCTTTGCCTTGATGACAGCTTTGCACCCTCTCTATTGACAATACTAATATTGAATGCTGTTTAGTACACTGACTCTTGAGGACATAAGAACCTGCTGTCTCTTTAATAGCTTATTGACCTCTGACTCCTTTAATAGCTGAACAAGAGGAAGAGATGATGCTGACAGAGACCACGCCCACCTCCACGTCCCCAGGGCCATTTTCCCCACCGAAGTCTGTCACCTCAGTTGGGGTTCCAGCCGCAAGCTCTCCCACCGCTGCCCAGTCCCCAGAGTACACAGGGGCCACAGCCACCACAGGTGAGAGAGACAGACAGCAACACTGGGGGACTGGGGAGGGTTGCTTGGATATAGAGCTATTACTATACTGGAGCTACAATAGAAGCAATGTCACTCGTCAGTGGTCATGTTCTGTAGGTAATGTTATGATCATGTCCAACATAATATACATTAATTAATACGTGACAGTTGAATTAAATGGTTAATTAGAATGGGCCTATCCTGCCTGTGCTCATGCATTGGGTTGGTTTCTAATGGTCACGGCATGGTAAATTCCTCTGTGCCAATCCATTTGTCTCTGTCTGTGTATGTGTTACGTGTGTGTGCCAGGCGCTGTTCAGTCATATACCTGGTCCCTTACGTACACAGTGACAACGTCAGGCGGCACTCCTCCCGAGGGCGGACAGCAGCAGCCCTGCATGCGCAGCGGTGCACCCGTGCCCCCTCCCTCCTCCACCCATCGACTGCCAGTCTACGCCCACAGGGACGAGCACGGGTGAGCTCTCATAGGGACGTTATGAGCTTACATAGAGGGGTTATGAGCTCTTATGGGGGTTATGAGCTTTCATAGGGGGGTCATGAGCTCTCATAAAGGAATTATGAGCTGTCATAGGGGTTATGAACTGTCATAGAGGAGTTATGAACTCTCATAGGGAGGTTTTAAACTCTTATAGCAGGGTTATGAACTCTCATAGGGGGTTATGAGCTGTCATGGGGCTATGAGCTCTCATAGAGGACTTATGAGCTCTCATAGATGACTTATGAGCTGTCATAGGGTGGTTATATGCTCTCATAGGGGGATTATGAGCTTTCACAGGGGAATTATGAGCTCTCACAGGGGAATGCTAAGCTCTCATAGAGGGGTTATAAACTCATTGAGATTTTCCGATCCTTCAGAAAGTATTCAAACCCCTTGACTTTTTCAAAATGTTGTTGTGTTACAACCTGAATTTAAAATGGATTGAAGTGAGATGTTTTTTCACTGGCCTACACACAATACCCCATAATGTCAAAGTAGAATTATGTTTGTAGAAATGTTTGCAAATTAATAAAAAATGAAAAGCTGAAATGTCTTGAGGCAATAAGTATTCAATCCCTTTTTTATGGCAAGCCTAAAGTTCAGGATTCACTCAGTGAGTTTAACATGATTTTTGAATGACTACACAAACAATTATCTGTAAGGTCCCTCAGTCGAGCAGTGAATTTCAAACACAGATTCAACCACAAAGACCACGGATGTTTTCCAATGCCTCGCAAAGAAGGACACCTATAGGTACATTGGAAAATATTTTTGAAAAAGCAGTCATTGAATATCCCTTTGAGCATGGTGAAGTTATTAATTCCAAATCAAATCAAACTTTATTTGTCACATGCGACGAATACAACAGGTGTAGACCTTACCGTGAAATGCTTACTTACAAGCCCTTAACCAACAATGCAGTTCAAGAATTAGATTGACCAAATAAACTAAAGTAAAAAATTCTAAAAAGTAACACAATAAAATAACAATAACGAGGCTATATACAGGGGGTACAGGTTAGTCGAGGTAATTTGTACAGTACTTGTAGGTAGGGGTAAAGTGACTATGCGTAGATAATAAACAGCGAGTAGCAGCAGTGTAAAAACAAATTGGGGGGAGGTGTCCATGTAAATAGTCTGGGTGGCCATTTAATTAATTGTTCAGCAGTCCTTGGTCTTAGACTTGGTGCTCTGGTACCGCTTGCCGTGCGGTAGCAGAGAGAACAGTCTATGACTTGGGGACTGGAGTCTTTGACAATTTTTTGGGCTTTCCTCTGACACTAGTATATACAGTTGAAGCCGGAAGTTTACATACACCTTAGCCAAATACATTTAAACTCCGTTTTTCACAATTCCTGACATTTAATCCTAGTAAAAATGCCCTGTCTTAGGTAAGTTAGGATCACCACTTTATTTTAAGAATGTGAAATGTCAATATAATAGTAGAGAACGATTTATTTCAGCTTTTATTTCTTTCACCACATTCCCAGTGGGTCAGGAGTTTACATACACTCAATTAGTATTTGGTAGCATTGCCTTTAAATTGTTTAACTTGTGTCAAATGTTTTGGGTAGCCTTCCACAAGCTTCCAATAATAAGTTGGGTGAAGTTTGTCCTATTCTTCCTGACAGAGCTGGTGTAACTGAATCAGGTTTGTAGGCCTCCTTGCTCGCACACGCTTTTTCAGTTCTGCCCACAAATTTTCTATAGGATTGAGGTCAGGGCTTTGTGATGGCCACTCCAATACCTTGACTTTGTTGTCCTTAAGCCATTTTGCCACAACTTTGGAAGTGTGCTTGGGGTCATTGTCCATTTGGAAGACCCATTTGCCACCAAGCTTTAACTTCCTGACTGATGTCTTGAGATGTTGCTTCAATATATCCACATAATTTTCTTTCCTCATGATGCCATCTATTTTGTGAAGTGCACCAGTCCCTCCTGCAGCAAAGCACCCCCACAACATGATGCTGCCACCCCCGTGCTTCACAGTTGGGATGGTGTTCTTCGGCTTGCAAGCCTCTCCCTTTCCTCCCTCTTTCCCTCCCTCTCCTCCAAACATAACGATGGTCATTATGGCCAAACAGTTCTATTTTTGTTTCATCAGACCACGTTATCCCCATGTGCAGTTGCAAACTGTAGTCTGGCTTTTTTTAATGGCGGTTTTGGAGCAGTGGCTTCTTCCTTGCTGAGCGGCCTTTCAGGTTATGTCGATATTGGACTTGTTTTACTGTGGATATAGATACTTTTGTACCTGTTTCCTCTAGCATCTTCACAAGGTCCTTTGCTGTTGTTCTGGGATTGATTTGCACTTTTCGCACCAAAGTATGTTCATCTCTAGGAGACAGAATGCGTCTCCTTCCTGAGCGGTATGACGGCTGTTTGGTCCCATGGTGTTTATACTTGCGTACTATTGTTTGTACAGATGAACATGGTACCTTCAGGCATTTGGAAAGTGCTCCCAAGGATGAACCAGACTTGTGGAGGTTTACAATTTGTTTTCTGAGGTCTTGGCTGATTTCTTTTGATTTTCCCATGGTGTCAAGCAAAGAGGCACTGAGTTTGAAGGTAGGCCTTGAAATACATCCACAGGTACACCTCCAATTGACTCAAATGATGTCAATTAGCCTATCAGAAGCTTCTAAAGCCATGACATCATTTTCTGGAATTTTCCAAGCTATTTAAACGCACAGTCAACTTAGTGTATGTAAACTTCTGACCCACTGGAATTATGATACAGTGAATTATAAGTGAAATAATCTGTCTGTAAACAATTTTTGGAAAAATTACTTGTGTCATGTACAAGGTAGATGTCCTAACCGACTTGCCAAAACTATAGTTTGTTAACAAGAAATTTGTGAAGTGGTTGAAAAACGAGTTTTAATGACTCCAACCTAAGTGTATGTAAACTTCCAACTTCAACTGTAGGTCCTGGATGGCAGGAAGCTTGGCCCCAGTGATGTACTGTGCCGTACGCACCACACTGCCAGGTCTCTGACCTCCTCCCTATAGGCTCTCATCGTTGTCGGTAATCAGGCTGTTGTGTCGTCAGCAAACTTAATGATGGTGCTGGAGTCGTGGGTGAACAGGGAGTACAGGAGGGGACTTAGCACGCACCCCTGTAGGGCCCCAGTGTTGAGGAATAGCGTGGTAGACGTGTTGTTGCCTAATCTTACCACCTGGGGGCGGCCCGTCAGGATCCAGTTGCAGAGGGAGGTGTTTAGTCCCAGGGTCCTTAGCGATGAGCTTTGCTGCCTCTATGGCGTTGAACGCTGAGCTGTAGTCAATGAACAGCATTCTCACATAGGTGTTCCTTTTGTCCAGGTGGGAAATGGCAGTGTGGAGTGCAATTGAGATTGCGTCATTTGTGGATCTGTTGGGGCGGATTACTTATTGGAGTGGGTCTAGTGTATCTGGGATGATGCTGTTGATGTGAGCCATGACCAGCCTTTCAAAGCACTTCATGGCTACGGACGTGAGTTCTACGAGGCAGTAATCATTTAGGCAGGTTACCTTTGCTTCCTTGGTCATAGGGACTATGGTGGTCTGCTTGAAACATGTAGGTATTACAGACTCGGTCAGGGAGAGGTTGAAAATGTCAGTGAAGACACTTGCCAGTTGGTCCGCGAATGCTTTAAGTACATGTCCTGGTAATCCGTCTGGCCCTGTGGCTTTGTGAATGTTGACCTGTTTAAAGGTTTTGCACACATCGACTACCGAGAGCGTTATCACACAGTCGTCTGGATCAGCTGGTGCTCTCATGCATGCTTCAGTGTTGCTTGCCTCTTAGCGAGCATAGAAAGTGTTTAGCTCGTCTGGTAGGCTCGCGTCACTGGGCAGCTCGCAGCTGGGTTTCCCTTTGTAGTCCGTAATCGTTTTCAAGCCCTGCCACATCCGACGAGCGTCAGAGCTGGTGTAGTAGGATTCAATCTTAATCCTGTATTGGCATTTTGCCTGTTTTATGGTTCATCTGAGGGCGTAGCGGCATTTCTTATAAATGTCCCGATTAGTGTCCCGCTCCTTGAAAGCGGTAGCTCTAGCCTTTAGCTCAATGCTGAATTTGCCTGTAATCCATGGCTTCTGGTTGGGATATGTACGTACGGTCACTGTGGGGACGACGTCGTCGATGCACTTATTGATGAAGCCGATGACTGATGTGGTATACTCCTCAATGCCATTGGATGAATCCCGGAACATATTCCAGTCTGTGCTAGCAAAACAGTCCTGTAGCGTAGCATCCACGTCATCTGACCACTTCCGTATTGAGCAAGTCACTGGTACTTACTGCTTTAGTTTTTGCTTGTAAACAGGAATCAGGAGGATGGAATTATGGTCAGATTTGCCAAATGGAGGGTGAGGGGGAGCTTTGTATGCGTCTCTGTGTGTGAAGTAAAGGTGGTCTAGAGCTTTTTTTCCTCTGGTTGCACTTGTGACATGCTGGTAGAAATGAGGTAAAACAGATTTAAGTTTGCCTGCATTAAAGTCCCCGTCCACTAGGAGCGCCTTTTCTGGAATAGCATTTTCTTGTTTGCTGAACTGACAAGGTAAAAATCTGTCGTTCTGCCCCTGAACAAGGCAATTAACCCACTGTTCCTAGGCCGTCATTGTAAATAAGAATTTATTTTTAACTGACTTGCCTAGTTAAATAAAGGTTAAATAAAAATAAAAAATCTATTCTGGCCTTATACAGCTCGTTGAGTACAGTCTTAGTGCCAGCATCGGTTTGTGGTGGTAAATAGATGGCTACGAATAATATACGTACACTGAAGTTGCTTACCAAGACGACATTGAATGTTCCTGAGTGGCCTAGTTACAGTTTTGACTTAAATTGGTTTGAAAATCTATGGCAACAACCATATTGACAGAGTCTGAAGATTAAAAAAATTGTAATAATCTGTTAATATGTTACAATCTAGGTGTGTAAAGCTCTTAGAGATTTACCCAGAAAGGCTCACAGCTGTATTTGCTGCCAAAGGTGATTCTAACATATATTGACTCAGGGGTGTGAATATTTATGTTAATGATTTTTTTTTGTTTTTTTTTGTAACATTTCTACAAACATGTTTTTTTTAATACTTTGTCATTATGGGGTATTTTGTGTAGATTGTAGAGAAAAAAATATGTTTAATCAATTTTGAATTCAGGCTGTAACACTGTGGAATAAGTCAAGGGGTATGAATACTTTCTGAAGGCACTATATCTGATTTCTTACTCAAAAATAGACAGAAGACATTTAAAGTACTCCATTAAAATTGTTGTCATTTAGCAGACGCTTTTATCCAGAGTGACTTACATTTTTATACTGGTCCCCGTAGGATTTGAACTCACAACTCTGGCATTGCAAGCATCATGCTCTACCAACTGAGCCACATTGAACACATGATGTTGACCTGTTTTTGTGTACTCTCTCCAGGTTTACTGGGAGCTATAACTACGGGAGCTACTCTAACCAGCACCCCCACTCCATCCAGAGCCAGTACCCCAGTCTGGCCCACGAACCAGGCATCCCTGCCCCCCTCCACTATCCCGCCTACCACCGCACCTCTGCACAGGTCAATCCCAACTTGGACTCCCAATCACAAATCAGGCCACAGCACCTACTGTACATTCACCTGAGGATTTACTAACGGTGTACTGGATGGAATCACAGTGGAGATAATTCAGTGACATTATACTACGCACATCCATTGTACTACGCACGTCCATTGTACTACGCACGTCCATTATACTACGCACGTCCATTATACTACGCACATCAATTATACTACGCACATCAATTATACTACGCACATCAATTATACTACGCACATGAATTATACTACGCACATCCATTATACTACGCACGCCCATTATACTACATACGTCCATTATACTACTCGCGTCTATTATACTACTCGCGTCCATTATACTACTCGCGTCCATTATACTACGCGCGTCCATTATACTACGCGCGTCCATTATACTACGCTCGTCCATTATACTACGCTCGTCCATTATACTACGCGCGTCCATTATACTACGCGCGTCCATTATACTACGCGCGTCCATTATACTACGCGCGTCCATTATACTACGCGCGTCCATTATACTACGCTCGTCCATTATACTACGCGCTCCATTATACTACGCGCGTCCATTATACTACGCGCGTCCATTATACTACGCGCGTCCATTATACTACGCGCGTCCATTATACTACGCACGCCCATTATACTACGCACGCCCATTATTCTACGCACATCAATTATACTACGCACGTCCATTATAATACGCACATCAATTATACTACGCACATCAATTATACTACGCACATCAATTATACTACGCACATCAATTATACTACGCACATCAATTATACTACGCACACCAATTATACTACGCACGCCCATTATTCTACGCACGTCCATTATACTACGCACATCAATTATACTACGCGCGCCCATTATACTACGCACGTCCATTATAATACGCACGTCCATTATACTACGCACGGCCATTATTCTACGCACGCCCATTATACTATGCGCGTCCGTTATACTACACACGTCCATTATATTACACACGTCCATGATACTACTCACACTTATTGTACTACGCACGTCTATTATACTACGCACGTCCATTCTACTACGCACATCAATTATACTACACACGTCCATTATACTACGCACATCAATTATACTACGCACGGCCATTATTCTACGCACGCCCATTATACTATGCACGTCCATAATACTACACACGTCCATTATATATCACACGTCCATTATATTACACACGTCCATGATACTACTCACACCCATTGTACTACGCACGTCTATTATACTACGCACGTCCATTCTACTACGCACATCAATTATACTACACACGTCCATTATACTACGCACGCCCATTATACTACGCACATCAATTATACTACACACGTCCATTATACTACGCACGCCCATTATTCTACGCACGCCCATTATACTATGCACGTCCGTTATACTACACACGTCCATTATACTACACACGTCCATGATACTACTCACACCCATTGTACTACGCACATCTATTATACTACGCACGTCCATTCTACTACGCACGTCAATTATACTACACACGTCCATTATACTACGCACGCCCATTATACTACGCACATCAATTATACTACACACGTCCATTATACTACGCACGCCCATTATTCTACGCACGCCCATTATACTACGCACATCAATTATACTACACACGTCCATTATACTACACACGTCCATTATACTACGCATGTCCATTATACTACGCACATAGCCCTATATAAGTCTCTCAGAGCACACACGAGATTTGGTTCTGGGTGCCGAGATTGGCTTTATATTTACTCAACACATTAAGACCCTTTGTCAAACTTCCAACATACTGTATATCTTTATGGCCTGTTTGATGATGGTGACATTTAGCCACAGAGTCTACAATTCCCGCTTTTTTACACTGTTCACCACACCTGTTAGACTTTGTTGGTGGCAATAGTTGTTCTTGGCTTGGGTCCTGGAGTGGACTCCATGGTATTTAATTGACGTCAGAGCAGAGCAGGAAGAAAGGCAGTGCAACACTGTATCAAATCCATTACAAAGAGACTGTTCAAAATGAGGCTGTCTGCTGGGTTATTTGTGTTATAGAAAAGCCTGGAAATCACCTAATCACCATAGTACATCATTACAGAGGCGCAAGAACCATTGAAATATTAGGCATTGAATCAAGCAGAATGAATCAGAAGTCATGCTAAGCTATGACATTTTTTTTTACATTGATTCTTGTTTCTTTTTCTTCAACATGCCATTATAATGACCTCCCTCTCATATCTATGCACTTATATCTATCCACCTCCCTATATAATACCGAAGAGTGATAGTTTATTCCCGGTTGGGTTGTAGGCGGGACATAAATTCCATCCTAGCTTTTGTAAGGTTGAATTTTTCACAGGCAGTAAATCAGAGAGGAATGTTAATATGAACAGGAAGTGAAAAGGAGAACGGGGCTTGTTAGTATGCAAAACACATTTTATAGCGTTGGTGCCAACAGTGTGGCATGCTCTGGGGATAGACAGAGAGTTAGAACTGGTGTGGCACCAAGAGTGGTTAGTTAGAGCCAGGAGAACATTTACCCTGGTGAGGGTGAGAGAAAGAGAATGAGAGAGAGAGAGAGACTGAGCAAGAAGGTCAACAGAAGAAAAAAGAAGAGTAAGAGCAGGCGAGAGGTGGAGGGGTGCAGCAGCAGGGTGGTGGTGGTGATGGTGGTGGAGCTCATACACTGTTAGCCACAGCAGTGAATGGTGTTAATTTTTGTAGTGGGAAGAGATCCGCTGGGCCTCAGCAGTCTGAATCCTCCTCTCCTATCCACACCAGCGGAAGCAGCAGACAGTGGGAGGTGATCTGGCCGGGGGCCCAGGACCCAGCCCAGAGGGGCCCAGCTCTGTGCTCCACTGTGCATCCCCTTCACACCACTCAATAGTCTCTTCATCTCTCTGAGCCAGTGGCCATAGAACTCATAGACCAGGGCAGGGGGGGCGTTTATTAAAATATTGTTTTTCAATGGTCTCTTTTCTGCGCGTGAACAAGAGGTCGCTGAACCACCCATCCTTCTCCCTGACCTGTGATGACGGCCTCTTTCCATGCCACCATCCCTCATAATAGAACTGACTGTTGCCTGTGTGTTTATATTTAGTGGAATAAAGAGGAAATACTTTTACTTCCACTTTTTTCCACCCTGCTCTGAACTTAAATCGGGCACAATGTGTGTGCTTTGTGTAAGAGGGTCTCTCAAGAGGAAGGGAAGGAGATAACACTTTGTTGGATTTCCCGACCAGTCCCAAATATTTTGTAAGAGGAGCTGATTCTGTCCTCGCTGTTAGTCGTTGGTCACCCTGGGCAACGAAAATACTACCGGTTGACCACTTATCCTAGTCCAACAGTTCCAGGAAGTGTCTTATTTATGTCTACCATTTACACCATACATTGTGGACTACGGGAAAAGGAGGACCAAGCACGCCCCCATTCTCATCGACGGGGCTGCAGTGGAGCAGGTTGAGAGCTTCAAGTTCCTTGGTGTCCACATCACCAACAAACTAACATGGTCCAAGCACACCAAGACAGTCGTGAAGAGGGCACGACAAAAACCTATTCCCCTTCAGGAGACTGAAAAGATTTGGCATGGGTCCTCAGATCCTCAAAAGGTTTTACAGCTGCACCATCGAGGGCATCCTGACGGGTTGCATCACTGCCTGGTATGACAACTGCTCGGCCTCCGACCGCAAAGCACTACAGAGGGTAGTGTGTGCGGCCCAGCACATCACCGGGGCCAAGGTTCCTGCCATCCAGGAACTTTATACCAACCGGTGTCAGAGGAAGGGCCTAAAAATTGTCAAAGACTCCTAGTCCTAGCCACCCTAGTCATAGACTGTTCTCTCTGCTACCGCACGGCAAGCGGTACCGGAGCACCAAGTCTAGGTCCAAGACGCTTCTGAACAGCTTCTACCCCCAAGCCATAAGACTCCTGGACATCTAATCAAATGGCTACCCAGACTATTTGCATTTCCCCCCCCTTCTACGCTGCTGCCACTCTCTGTTATTATCTATGCATAATCACTTTAATAACTCTACCTACATGTACATATTGCCTCAATTACACCGGTGCTCCCGCACATTGACTCTGTACTGGTACCCCCTGTATATAGCCCCGCTATTGTTATTTTACTGCTGCTCTTTAATTATTTGTTATTTTTATCTCTTACTTTTTTAGGTATTTTCTTAAAACTGCATTGTTGGTTAAGGGCTTGTAAGCAAGCATTTCACTATAAGGTCTACACCTGTTGTATTCGGCGCATGTATTCATTGTGAATTATAAACATCATAGTGTTACAGAGAAAGTAAGGATATGTTATTATGTTTCACATCAATTATTACATCAGGGCCAGGAGTTTTGCCTGGTCATTTTACGTGACCAGGAAAATCTCTGGAGTTCAGCTATAGCCTAACTAGGGGCTGGTGTTTCTCCTGTCAGGTCATGCATTCAGGGAAAAGCCCAGCCCTAGATATGATACATACATGTTACATATAATACCATCACCCTAAAACCCAATATTCTCTTCTGTTCTCTTCTCTTCTTCGGCAGTACCCGCTCAATAGCCAGATGTCTCGGATGGAGCCATGCTTGATGGGAGGTGCTCCTCGGCTGCACCCTACGCCCGTGGCCCCACGGTGGGCGGATGTCTCCCCAGCCAACAGCTGTTACACCAGTCCCCCTATGCACTCCTCCCGCTACGCCGCCTCTGGAGACATGTACTCCCCCCTGGCCCCTCGCAGGAACTCTGAGTACGAACACTCACAACACTT
Organism: Salvelinus namaycush; assembly: GCF_016432855.1. NCBI lineage: Eukaryota > Metazoa > Chordata > Actinopteri > Salmoniformes > Salmonidae > Salvelinus > Salvelinus namaycush. The sequence goes on along the minus strand of NC_052327.1, from coordinate 45,378,265 downwards.
TCCCGGCTTCGCTTACATCAATGGAGAGGCCACCACAGGCTGGGCCAAGTAGGCTTCCTATTCAGCCCTCAGAGAGCGGAGCTGTCCTGGGCACAGTCATGCCCATGCAGCCTGCCAAGCCTATGGATGCAAACGTCCCACTGCCTTTCCCCAACACGACCCAGAGGCACCTAATCAGGAGTATCAGTGTAATGGTAGGGGAGAGAGGCTGGAGAGTAGCAAAACTGGGTAACCTTGTTAACTTGATCCGCAGGCCACAGCACAGACAAACAAGATTCAGGACTTCTTCTCACATTACACAATCAGAATATTGTGGCGTAGGCCTAGTCTGTTGAAGGCAATAATCGCCTCAATGGTGGTGCTGTTTGTTGTTTGCAGAAAATGGCTGTGCAAACCCTTTGGGATTATAGAAACAGAGGCAGTCGGAAGAATCTCACGTGGAAGTGTGCAGTGTGAGACTGCCCAGCTGTGCCTTTTCAATTAATGAACACCCATCCTTGCCCGGCAACCTGCCAAGTCAACAAACACTGATCATCACCCCTCCCTCCCTGTACTGGGACACTAATGTACGCAACTCTGTTTACGTTGTATACTGTGGCTGACGTCAGTACAGTATCTTAACGATGCACACCATTTTCTCTTGGTCAACACTTACTCAGAGTAGGCCTCTGAGACATTGTCCAGAAGACATGCTAACCTAGTTCACGGAAAATGAACATGAATGTTTCTTATGTGATAAGTTAAGGTTGTCGCTCCGTTTGTCTGTTTTCTTCCGTTTGGTGCCTAATGAATACAACCCAGGATGGATTGCCTTAATGTTTCACCACTGGAGCCCAGTCATGTCAATTGGCATACAGCCAAAAAACTATGAGAGAAGTTTATGGCTGAGACAAAGCTAAACATGTGGAGAGCCTTTATTAGCTTGTCAGTTTCACATGAATAGTTTTTTTTAATGATCGAGTGCTGTGCCTCAGCCAGATAATTTGTGTGCTGTGTCACAACCTCTGTTGCTGTATTTGTGGGAGGAGGAAGACACTATAGATATATTCTCTGTAACTTTGTAACATTGTGTTCTTTTTTGTTTTCTGTGTTACAGTTGGTATTTTGTTTTCGTTTTTTTATGGATATAGTCAAGGAAACATTAACCTAGTTGTGTGTGTTTTATAATGCACTCAAAGCTACTGTGGACCTATTACCCTATGGGTAGGAATAAAAAGGAACAAATATCAAAGTGTAACACACATGAACTATAGTCACTTTTTTCTGTAAATACAAGCACTCGACAACTTCAGTGGTGACAACTGTTACAGTTTAAACTGATATGTATGTGGAATTATTTGTTGCCACATAAATAATTTCTAAAACCCCAATGCAAATGTGAATTGTGTTCTCATTTATTTCTTCTCTTCTCTCAAACACATACCATTGGTAATGAACATTTCACTGTTCTGCAGTCCGTTTGTGTATAGCCTACAAACCTTGTTCAACCTCATAGTTTTGGCCAGGCTAGTTTCTTTCCACTGAAATTCTCAAATGTAACTTGTCTGACTGATAAACTGTCACTATTATTTATTGATATTGATGATACACTAATCATTCTTTGGAAATATTGATCAATACATTTTTAGGGGCGTGTTCAGTATTAAAATGCAATGACACACCACACACCTTAACAGACTTGCAGTTTGGCTTGCGTGAAAGGATCACCACATCGTAGCTCTTGGTTGTATATCTGGCGTATATCTGTATATTTTTGCACAACTCCCCCTGCCTTAAAACCCAATTTGAGTTTGATGTTGACAAAGGAGACCAAATCTTTTCAAATCCTCTGAGCTGATTTTTGCTCCAATCACTTGCCAGCATTGGGATGACTGGGAACCCAGTGGGGGCTTGGCGAGAAGCGAAAGCCACACTGCGGAAAGAATTACATTTCTATAAAGAGCAGCTCCTGCTGGGGTGTGGTCATCATACGTCGGTCCTGTAACCTTTGACCTTCAAGTTTTCTTAATTTTTTTTGAATGCAGATCCTCTGTGCTGTGAGCCCATTTTCCTGGACACCATAAAAGTTCACAACCAAGCATGCTGGAGGCCCGTTCGGTACAATGGTTACAAATGCAATGAACATGGGAAAAGCACACAGTCCTGAAAGACTATAGGCCTTATCACAAACACTTGACACCAGCTTAGAGCAGTCTGGGCCATTGGGGAGGTGTCAGAATGCAGATAAGAACCAGAACTATAATATCATACCCCCTTGGCACTTGCTTACCATATCTAAAATCCTTTGCCCCTTGTAGGGGATGAGTTAATTTAGAAAATTGTAATTTCAAATTCAAGAGCTATGAGAATTTCTATTTCCAGTTCCAGAATGGGGATTGAATTCATAACTGACTAGCTTGCCGGTAGGGCGCAAGGGAAGGATAAAGACACCCTCTATCCAGTAGCGGTGTATGTGTAAAATCACTGGGGAAGCCAAGCCCCCCCCCCCCCAAAAAAACATTACAACCTATGTGTTGTGATAATTGTGCTGTTTGCTCTATAACCGGTTAATTCATATGCCTTGACACCGTGATATATAGGTGTCACGGTCGTTAGAATGATTGGACCAAGGCGCAGCGTGCGTAGAGTTCCACATGTTTTAATCAATGAAAGTCACCAAAACAAATACAGAAAACAAACGAACCGTGAAGTAATTGCAGTGTTAACAGGCACTACACAAAAACAAGATCCCACAAACGACAGGTGGGAAAAGGCTGCCTAAATATGATCCCCAATCAGAGACAACGATAGACAGCTGCCTCTGATTGGGAACCATACCAGGCCAACAAAGAAATAGAAAACATAGATTGCCCACTCTAGTCACACCCTGACCTAACCAAATAGAGAATTAAAAGGATCTCTAAGGTCAGGGCGTGACAATAGGCCCAAGGCTGAGACAATAAGAAAACAGAATAAATTCAACCACAAATTTGTTTCATTACAAAACCGGAAATCAATATCTGTCTGGTTAAGTCCACAAAACATATTGCATGTAACAAACAGTTACATGACCTACAGCATGGTCAAGCAAGATAACATCTCCGACATTTTCGGACTACTAAAAACGATTGATTTAGAACCACGGAGAGTTACCGCAAGATGTAAAGAAAACAGGAGCTGCCTCCAGTATTCCAGCACCATTTCAACTTCAACATAATCTAATCAGCTATGCTTAGTCTAATACAGTGACAACTAAAAGATACCAAAAATGATTTAGTCCAATCAACATAAGCTAAATAGGATGTGGCTGTCCATGGTACTGATTTCTGTGTGTGTGTGTTTGTGTGTGTGATGTGCGTGCAAGTAGAAAAAACATGTTGACTCACGCTACTCGTAGAGAAATGCCAATGCCATCCTCCTCTTTCATGTTGCCTAAATGGTCTATGACTGTCATACAGTACACATTTTTTGTTTTTGTTGTCCTAGGCTATCTGGCTAAAATGCTTGCTCGCTAGCCTAACTTTCTTTCATGGGAAACATTACGCCAGGCCAGCTCGTAAACATTAGCATACTACATCTAGCTACATGTTGAACTTCCATCCTCTCAGGCCAGGGGAACAATATGAACTCATGGTTGGCCAGAGTGGAGAATTCAGTAAAACCAAATCCCTATCTCCATCCATGGCTAATTTAGGAAAGGGGGAGGATGATTTTAGCTAGCTAGCTAGCTAGCCACCAGAGGACAACGACACGAGATGCAACAATTCAAGTTTTTTTCTGTCAATGACGTTTGGCTTCCGATGTAATTGGTCTGAAGCCAAATCCAAACTGGCATCGCTTGACACTTTTTTTTGGTGGATTAAGGACCATTCACAGCTGAGGTCACTCAGTTTAGCCCAATTGTGATTGGCTATAATGAAATTATTATTTTTTATCAAGGGAGGCCAAATGCTCACTGGCTTCCCTTGCATTCAATGCTACGGGCATCAACAATGTCATACTCTTTTAGACCAGACAGCATCAGATAGATAGGCTACACATACCGTTCACAAATCGGAGAGATAGGTAGGAGCAAACCCATGTAATGCTTTGTAGGTTAGCAGTAAAACCTTAAAATCAGCTCTAGCCTTAACAGGAAGCCAATGTAGAGAGGCTAGCACTGGAGTAATATGATCAAACTTTTTTGGTTCTAGTCAGGATTCTAGCAGCCGTGTTTAGTACTAACGGAAGTTTATTTAGTGCTTAAATCGAGTAGCCGGAGAGTAGAGTATTGCAGTAATCTCATCTAGAAGTGACAAAAGCATGGATTCGTTTTTCTGCATCATTATTGCACAAAATATTCAGATTTTTGCAACGTTACGAAGATGGAAAAAAGCTGTCCTTGAAATATTCTTGATATGTTTGTCAAAAGAGAGATCAAGCTTGCCTGCCTATCCTGAACAACGCAACAATTTATTTCTTATTTTTATATTTTGGCAACTCCATTGCAATTCCCCAGGTCTCAACTCCGACTTTTCAGCATTAGGCTATGAATGATTTGTGATTCATTTTTATGACCATGTTATGCCCTTGATTCTGTGATCTACTGGCCAGTATTGAAAATGCCTGGAGTGTAGATAGACAAAGACAAAGTCTGTCGGCAGTATGGTTAGTAGGGCAAAGAAGACAAGACAAAACCCCATTAAAATAAAAATGTAATATTGACGCACTTTTACTGTACATCATTGCACGTCTTGAACGCCGCGTGCACTCGTTCGATGAGAATGTGACGTTTACAGTTGAAAGTTGAAACACGAAAGAGGGGTGTAGCTAGCCCATAGAGAATGATAGAGGCCTCTAGTGGCCAAACATTGTGGGCGTCCACCATGCTTCCGCTATTTTAAAGTAGTCAAAGTAGTCAACAGTGTGAGGATTCCTATGGGTTGTAGACTCAATGGTGAGTCATGGGTAATTGCATACATGGAGTGTGTCTGAAAGTGGGAGTGGCAAAAGAAGAGGGTGGATCTACCAAATCCACTAATTGGGCAGATTTGTTTTCGCTCAGGAATGTTTTACCTGGCTGATTGGGCTGCAATGACGAGTTGATTGTTGACAATTGTAGAATGTTAGCAAAGTCTAACCCTAACCCTTTTGTTATTAGTAAGCATTTTACGGTAAGATTGTATTTATTTATTTAACCTTTATTTAATTTAACTAGGCTTGTCAGTTAAGAACAAATTCTTATTTACAATGATGGCCTATGTAACGGATGTGAAATGGCTAGCTAGTTAGCGGGTACGCGCTACTAGCGTTTCAATCAGTTACGTCACTTGCTCTGAAACCTAGAAGTAGTGTTGCCCCTTGCTCTGCAAGGGCCGTGGCCTTTGTGGAGCGATGGGTAACGATGCTTCGTGGGCGACCGTTGTTGATGTGTGCAGAGGGTCCCTGGTTCGCGCCCGTGTCGGGGCGAGGGGACGGTTTAAAGTTATACTGTTACATTGATGCTGTTGACCCGGATCACTAGTTGCTGCGGAAAAGGAGGAGGTTGAAAGGGGGGTGAGTGTAACGGATGTGAAATGGCTAGCTAGTTAGCGGGTACGCGCTACTAGCGTTTCAATCAGTTACGTCACTTGCTCTGAAACCTAGAAGTAGTGTTGCCCCTTGCTCTGCAAGGGCCGCGGCCTTTGTGGAGCGATGGGTAACGATGCTTCGTGGGCGACCGTTATTGATGTGTGCAGAGGGTCCCTGGTTCGCGCCCGGGTCGGGGCGAGGGGACGGTCTAAAGTTATACTGTTACACCTACCCCGGCCAAACCCTAACCCGGATGACTCTGGGCCAATTGTGCGCAGCCCTATGGGACTCCCAATAACGGCCGGTTGTGATACAGCCTGGAATCGAACCAGGGTCTGTAGTGACGCCTCTAGCACTGAGATGCAGTATTGGACTGCTGTGCCACTTGGCGCAAGTGACAAATACAATTTGATTTGATTTCCTAAACTTATCCTCATTCTCCTAACCTGCCACTTTAATTTAGCTAACATCCTGCATTAGTTCTCCTAACCTGCCACGTTAATTATCCTAACCTGCTACATTAGCTCTCTTAACCTGCTATGTAAACATTAAGCTGACCGGCAGTGCCCTTGGCTATGGACGGTCTAACCAATAACAGAGCCCTGATGTTACATTACACCCACCACTGTTGATCCACCCACTTTTTTTGCAACGCCCACTTTCAGACACAGTCCAGACACAGATTCAGACACAGTATGCATTTAACCATACTTGTCAATGTCCTACCCATGCTGTCACATACGCTATTGTGGCACAGATATAAACATGAGTCCTCTATCTATCTCTATGAGCCAGCTGTGTCAGATGAATAGAGAGAAATAGGGTGTCATTTGTTCAGAAACTTACTCTAACGTTACAATTATTGAATTGTCATCGAAATATTTGAATAATGGATTTAAACAGTATCCTGTTGCAGCTTGAAACTGACAATGAAGAGGACATTGAAAGGCTTTTGCACCAGTACAACGGAGAGGTGGGTGGGATTCTCCTCGCTTTGACGTCTACCAAAACAAAGTCATTAGCTAGCTAATTTAACTTGCTAGCTAGCCATCTAAAAACATTTACAGAATCATAGCTGCTAAAATGAGTACTAAAACGATATGTCTAGCTAGAACTTGCATTTCCCCTCTTTGCATGGAATCAACGCGTTTAATGCCCATTGCTGTGTTGCAGGAAGTGATTAGCATATTTTCATCATGGCTTGGTTGCTGCTAGTTGGTTGGGTGGTGTTGTCCAAATATTGCAGGGTATCTCTTGCTAACCATGTGTGCATGCAATGACAGCATGCTTAATGTTATTTGGTAGCTAGTTAACTTTACAGTTTAATTATATTTTGTGTATCTAGCTCCCATTTGGTAACAGCTATTGCAGCGCTTCCTGCTGTGACTTGAGCTTGGTAGCCAACGCGGTTGGCTGTCACTTATACCCAGAACAGAGGATGCTGATGGAAGGAGCTATAGGAGGATGGGCTCATTGTAATGGCTGGAATGGAATAAATGGAAACCACTTTAGACTGTTCCAATTTATTATATTCCAGCCATTACAAACAGCCCATCCTCCTATAGCTCTTACCACCATCCTCTGACTGAGAGTGTCTGATAGGATATAATTTGCATTACGATCTCTTATAGGTAATGCACTCGTAGTTCTGATCAGTTTGCACATCTCTAGTTATCAACGACCAGCAGCCTCTTTTGCTTATCTGTTACTGTATTTTAGAAGCATTTTTTTCCCCAGATAACATTACTTGAGAATATGCTACTTTCTTCATGCACTGTTGCATAGATGAAGGTGACAAAGCACATTTAGCAAAGGAATATGCATTTGACTTTTGTCTCATTGGGCATTGTTTTGTATTTTCAGAATAATCTAACATTCACCTTTGACCCAAAAGGGGAGGATCTACGAAGTGTAAGTAAACGCTCTTTGCATTGTCTGATGCTTTACTTTCACTTATAGCCTGATGCTTCTGCTCCCTTGTGTGTTTGATGGTGAACCAACAGTCTCTCTCTCCCTATGCAGAGGCTGTGTCAGGGCCTACTGACTGTGCTGGGGAGGCAGGTTGGGCCCCGCTGTCAGAGTACCTGCCTGGAGACCCTCCGCATTCTGTCCCGAGACAAGCGGGTCCTGGGCCCTGTGGGAACCCAGGAGGGCATGCTGGTCCTGGCCGGGCTGGCACGGTTGCGGGGGGGAGCGGAAGGGGGTGACAGCCTGCAGGGGGAGGTCCAGATAGAGGAAAAAGAGAGGGTAGTGGTGGAGGCCCTCAAGTGCCTGTGTAACGTGGTGTTCAACAGCGCAGCGGCGCAGCAGGTGGGCGCCGACGTGCAGCTGGCACGGGGTCTGTGTGCCCGCCTGCACGCCGCCCGCACTGGGCGCCACGAGGTGGGCCTGTTCTCTCTGCGCCTGCTCTTCCTGCTCTCTGCGCTCCGACCAGACGTCCGGGGGGCACTCCGGAGGGAGCTGCGTGCCGTGGGGCTCCTCAAAGAGGTGCTGGAGTGTACCCTGGATGTACGCTGGGTGGGCCCCTACGAGGCGGCCCCTCCGGACTCCCAGGCCCTGCCCATCCCTGCTGAAGACAACGAGAGGGCCATGGAGGCCCTGAAAGCCCTGTTCAACCTCACGCTGTCTGACACTAGCGACGAGGTGAGTTTACACGGTTACTCATTGTCTGTTAAACATTGTTTTTCTGCTTTGGAGTTGTTTCCTTTATAAAGAGGATATGTACTCAGTATTTGTAATGTATACTCACCGGACAGTTTATTAGGTTCACGAAAATGGATCACGTGGCCGTGGCTTGCTATGTAAAGCAGACAGACGGGCATCGAGGCATTCAGTTACTGTTCGATTAAACATTAGAATGGGCCAAACAAGTGACGCAAGTGACTTTGAGTGTGGTATGATCGTCGGTCCAGGTGCGGCGGATCCAGTGTCTCAGAAACGGACGCCCTCTGGGCTTTTCACGCATGACACTGTCTAGGGTTTACAGAGAATCATGCGACAAACAAAAAACATCCAGTCAGCAGCAGTCCTGTGGGTGAAAACAGCTTGTTGATGAGAGGTCGAAGGACAATGGCAAGAATCGTGCAAGCTAACAAACCACAAACAGACAAATAATGGTGCAGTACAGTGGTGTGCAGAACGGCATCTTGGAACGCACAACTCGTCGATCCTCGTCACAGATGGGTTATTGCAGCAGATGACCACACCGGGTTCTACTCCTATTAGCTAAAAACAAGAAGAAGCGGCTCCAGTGGGAACGCGATCACCAACACTGGACAATTGAGTGGAAAAACAATGCCTTGTCTGACGAATGCTGGTTCCTGTTGCGTCATGCTGATGGCAGAGTCAGGATTTGGTACAGGCTGTGGCGGTGGTGTACTGGTGTTGGAATGTTTACCACGCACATTTTAGGTCCCTTGATACCAATTGAGCAACAAACGTTTCTGACACCTTGTACAATCCATGCCCAAAGAATTCAGGCTGGTCTGGAGGCAAAGGTGGGTCCGAGCCGGTACTAGATGGGTGTACCTAATCAACTGTGTGTATGTGTGTATTCAGAGCTCACAGAAGGCTAGACACTGCAGCCATGAGCACAGTGCATGTGTTTAGAGATACTGCATGAACATAAATGCATTGCATCGCCCTGGCTGTGGACACATCTCCTTTACATCTCCCCTGTGAATATTTCTAATTCAGCATTGAAGCCACCAAACTTTGCATGCTTTGGTTGAAGGCTACTATTTAACAATAGTGTATCAACAAGACTTGGCTTTGTTGAGTGACTGTTGATGTTAGCTCATGGGAACGGACAGCTTCTCTATCCCTTAATGGAAAGCCCTAACTAAACCTATGCAGCAATATGAGGTTTATCAGCGATCTGACCTCGCTTAAGCCACTTTGGCACCTTCACAACTTTCTCGATTAGCCATTGGGGGCTAGTGAAATTCTTATGTCACTCAGCCCATTCAGCATTCGCTCAACCTATAGCATCACAGAATGAAGAGGGACACGTCCCCCTGCTAAATCAAGATATGAATCTGTTGGATCTGGTAATGAATGTCTCAGTGATATGACATGCTAATCGTGTCTTTGATGGTTATTTATTTGAGAATAGTTCTCTAATTCAGGCTGGTTAGGAGAGCTGTCTGCTTTAACTGCTAGCTCGTATTGTGCTTCAATTTGTCCAAATACATTTTCTCAATGCTTGCCTCTCACCATTGTAGCTGACATCTTGTTGAGTCTCTCCCACCTCAGCGTTAATCAGAATAGCCCTGTGTTCACCTCAAAAGTCAATCCCACATGCTCATTTGCATGGCATGGAAAGCCTGTGAGTCAGGTTTTAGGTCTGACCTCAATCTCCATAGTAAGTCTCTTTCGCTCTTTTTTTTCTTCTTTTTGAGATGACCCCTACCCACTTCTGCCACAGCAAATTTTATCATGCTTACCCCTACTTGCTTAGACCCTCCCCTCCTTTTGTTTTAACCAGTGAAATGCTTCTGTGAGGATCATGCTGTTGTACATCCTTCATTTGATAGGATGGTGACCACCAGCTCCGCCTCATCACCGCCATCATGCGCCATCTATTGATGCTAAAGACTCAGACAGAGGACAAAACAGAGGAAGCACACAGGTTGGAAACCCTTCTGCTCATTGCTCTCCACACAACAGAGCTGAACTGCATCCTTAAAGTATCAAAATATATTAAAGTTAGGGGAGTTAGTATCCTTGCCTGTTTTTAAGACTGATTGACAACACTGTTTTGTGATAGCTGCAGTTGTTTCTAATCTTCAAATGTATCTAACTTGTCTTGTGTGTATTTTTTTTCTTGTAATATTTTATGTATACGCTGCTATTTTCCTGTTTTGCCTTCTTGCCAGGTCGCCCTCACAAAATAGGTTTTTAACCTCCAATGGGTCTTACCTGGTTAACTTCTCTGCGCTACGGATCCCTTTAGCGGGATCATTTTCCTAAACAACCGCTGAATTGCAGGGCGCAAAATATTACTAAAAATATTTATAATCATGCAATCACAAGTGAAATATACCAAAACACAGCTTAGCTTGTTGTTAATCCACCTATCGTGTCAGATTTTGAAAATATGCTTTACAGCGAAAGAAATCCAAGCTTTTGTGAGTGTATCAATCAATGCTAGAACAGTTAGCCCCAAATTAGCATGGTCAGAAAAGCAATAGAATTAATCGCTTACCTTTGATAATCTTCGGATGTTTGCACTCACGAGACTCCGTTACACAATAAATGTTATTTTTGTTCGATAAATATTACTTTTATAACAAAAAAACGCCATTTGGGTTGCGCGTTATGTTCAGAAAACCAAAGCCTCGTTCCGTTCGACGAAAATTCCAAAAAGTATCCGTAATGTTCGTAGAAACATGTCAAATGTTTTTTATAATCAATCCTCAGGTTGTTTTTAACAAACATAATCTATAATATTTCGGCCGTAACCTATTCAATAAAAGAGAGAAAGAAAATGGAGAGCTACCCCTCTCGCACGCAGGAACTAATCATAGGACACCTGACTACTTTTGAAAAATCTCGCTCATTTTTCCAAAAAAAGCCTGAAACTATGTCTAAAGCCTGGTCACAGCCTGAGGAAGCCATTGGAAAAGGAATCTGGTTGATACCACTTTAAATGGAAAAAAGACGGGCAAGGAAACACAGATAGAAATTTAAAAAAATCACGTACGGGTTAGATTTTCTCAGGTTTTCGCCTGCAGAATCAGTTTTGTTATACTCACAGACAATATTTTGACAGTTTTGGAAACTTTGGAGTGTTTTCTATCCGAATCTGTAAATTATATGCATATTCTACGATCTGGACCTGAGAAATAGTCCGTTTACCTTGGGAACGTTATTTAAAAACAAATCTGACCCCTAGCGTCAAGAGGTTAACTTCTTATGGGCAGGTGGGACGGTAGCGTCCCACCTGGCCAACATCCGGTGAAATTGCAGAGCGCGAAATTCAAACTACAGAATTATAAATACTTTCATAAAATCACAAGTGTAATACATCAAAATAAAGCTTAACTTCTTGTTAACCCAGCCGCTGTGTCAGATTTCAAAAAGGCTTTATGGCGAAAGCACACCATGCGATTATCTGAGGACAGCGCCCCGCATACAAAACCATGAAAAACATATTTCAACCAGGCAGGTGCGACACAAAAGTCAGAAATAGCGATAGAAAAAATGCCTTACCTTTGATCTTCTTCTGTTGGCACTCCAAAAGGTCCCAGTTACATCACAAATGGTCCTTTTGTTCGATAATGTCCTTCTTTATATCCATAAAAACTCAGTTTAGCTGGTGCGCTTCAGTCAATAATCCACCCAGTTTCCCTCCATCAAAATGCATACAAAATGAATCCCAAACATTACTAATAAACCTTTCCAAACAAGTCAAACAACGTTTATAATGAAACCTTAAGTACTCTAATACGTAAATAAACGATCAAATTTAAGACGGAGAATCGTTATTGTCTTTACCGGAGAAAAATACCAAAGAACGCGCTCTCATTCACGCGCTTAGAAACACTACAGCCGAAATGGGAGCCACCTAGAAAAACTACAATTTATGGCTAATTTTTCCAAAAACCAGCCTGAAACTCTTTCTAAAGACTGTTGACATCTAGTGGAAGCCCTAGGAACTGCAATATGGGAGGACTTCGCCTTATAATATAAGTGACAGCCATTGAAAATAGTGGTAGGCTGAATTTTTTTTGGGGGGGGGGGGGGTTTGTCCTCATCTTTTCGCCTGCCATATCAGTTCTGTTATACTCACAGACTTTATTTTAACAGTTTTAGTGTTTTCTATCCAAATCTACCAATTATATGCATATCCCAGCTTCTGGGCCTGAGTAACAGGCAGTTTACTTTGGGCACGCTTATCATCCAGACGTGAATATACTGCCCCCTACCCAAGAGAGGTGAAATAAAGGTTAAAATAAAGTACACATTCATCCGATGGTTTGTGCGAATTAGGCTAATTAATTACCATCCAATGATTACTCTCTGTAGTCAACAGTGACAGAATCCAGTTCATGAGAAAGTATAAACTTTAAACCAAGACTGTTTTTAGAAGTAATGTACGCTGAGTGTACAAAACATTAAGAACACCTGCCTAATATTGAGTTGCAACCCCCCACCCCCCTTTTGCCCTCAGAACAGCCTCAATTCGTCGGGGCATGGACTCTGCAAGGTGTCGAAAGCGTTCCACATGGATGCTGGCCCATGTTGACTCCAATTCTCCCCACAGTTTTGTCAAGTTGGCTGGAGGTCCTTTGGGTGGTGGACAATTCTTGATACACACAGGAAACTGTTGTGTGAAAACCCAGCAGCGTTGCAGTTCTTGACACAAACCGGTGCGCCTGGCACATACTACCATACCCCGTTCGGCACTTAAATATTTTGTCTTGCCACTTCTCCCTCTGAATGGCACACATACACAATCCATGTCTCAATTGTCTCAAGGCTTAAAAATCTTTCTTTAACCTGTCTCCTGTCCTTAATCTACACTGATTTGAAGTGGATTTAACAAGTAACATCAATAAGAGATCATAGCATTCACCTGGTCAGTCTATGTCATGGAAAGTGCAGGTGTTTTTAATGTTTTGTAAACTCAGTGTACAGTGGGGCAAAAAAGTATTTAGTCAGCCACCAATTGTGCAAGTTCTCCAACTTAAAAAGATGAGAGAGGCCTGTAATTTTCATCATAGGTACACTTCAACTATGACAGACAAAATGAGAAAAAAAATCCAGAAAATCACATTGTAGGATTTTTAATGAATTTATTTGCAAATTATGGTGGAAAATAAGTATTTGGTCAATAACAAAAGTTTATCTCAATACTTTGTTATATACCCTTTGTTGGCAGTGACAGAGGTCAAACGTTTTCTGTAAGTCTTCACAAGGTTTTCACACACTGTTGCTGGTATTTTGGCCCATTCCTCCATGCAGATCTCCTCTAGAGCAGTGATGTTTTGGGGCTGTTGCTGGGCAACACGGACTTTCAACTCCCTCCAAAGATTTTTCTGATAATCTCCCTCGATCTGGGGCTCCACGCAAGATCTCACCCCGTGGGGTCAAAATGATCACAAGAACGGTGAGCAAAAATCCCAGAACCACACGGGGGGACCTAGTGAATGACCTGCAGAGAGCTGGGACCAAAGTAACAAAGCCTACCATCAGCAAGGGCATTGAAGATGACATGTGGCTGGGTCTTTCAGCATGACAATGATCCCAAACACACCGCCCGGGCAACGAAGGAGTGGCTTCGTAAGAAGCATTTCAAGGTCCTTTAGTGGCCTAGCCAGTCTCCAGATCTCAAACCCATAGAAAATCTTTGGAGGGAGTTGAAAGTCCGTGTTGCCCAGCAACAGCCCCAAAACATCACTGCTCTAGAGGAGATCTGCATGGAGGAATGGGCCAAAATACCAGCAACAGTGTGTGAAAACCTTGTGAAGACTTACAGAAAACGTTTGACCTCTGTCATTGTCAACAAAGTGTATATAAGAAAGTATTGAAAAACTTTTGTTATTGACCAAATACTTATTTTCCACCATAATTTGCAAATAAATTCATTAAAAATCCTACAATGTGATTTTCTGGATTTTCTTCCCCTCATTTTGTCTGTCATAGTTGAAGTGTACCTATGATGAAAATTACAGGCCTCTCTCATCTTTTTAAGTGGGAGAACTTGCACAATTGGTGGCTGACTAAATACTTTTTTGCCCCACTGTATATGGCATTGTCTTATCTGGACATCTCGTTGATGGGAATTAATGACAAAGCTTTCTTTAGAAGGATATACGAGAATGTTTGGCTAGATAGTGGCACTTAAGGAGTGTCATGTAGAAGTGATTGATGATACACCCCGTGGCCCTATGGATTCTGTTGTTGTATCCCTCTGGTCACGGGGGTTTAGCCCATTGTCCAGACTCCAGAGTAGACCTTTAGTACTAGTCTGTTTATACTGAGGAATTGGGTAACCATTTCTAAATGACCAGTCATAATAACCAGTACATTAAAACCACTTTCCTTCCTTCTTCCTTCTCCTCCAGCCACGCGATCAATTTGCTTAGTAACCTGCCTGTGTCTTGTCTGGATGTGCTGATTGATTTGCCCGTCCAGGGGGGCCAGGAGGAGTACAGCGGGAAGAACATGGACATTGTGCAGGTGCTACTGGACTTCATGGAGAAGAGGATAGACAAGGTAAGAACAGGTGGACCAGAGACATTGTTGCCTATTTGAGATCGACTACATTGCGGTCAGCAAATTAAAAGATGTGGAAATCCTGGCCATCCTATTAGTAGCTGTCCACACACCATAGAAATAGAATTGCTTTAATTCCTGAATAATTAGCATTTCTATGAACCACACCTCTGCTACAGTGCCTCTGTGGGAATGCTTGTCGTCACACGCCTCATGTGTGCCCCATTCCAAGCAGGGCGCCAACTACAAAGAGGGGCTGACCCCAGTTCTCAGCCTGCTGACCGAGGGCTCCAGGTACCACAGGGAGATCCGCAGATACATCAAGACACAGGTACTGGAGTGGGAGTGGTTTCGGACAAACGCACTTTCTGTGTATTTTGTAATCTGTCCTGATCCTGACACATAAAGTGATGCCAAATTTAAGATCTTTAAAACCTCTTCTTGAGTGGGATATAAAATGCATATTGATGACAGATCTTGGTGACATCTCATGATGATATTGTTAAAACATGTCTTCTAACTAAATCCAGCTGTGACGCATCATGCGCTGGCCGGATCACTCCGTTCAGAAGTCTAGTGTACTACCGTGTTAGTTTTCATTGTGGCTCAGCCGCCATTGGCTGTGTGTGTTTCCAGGTGCTGCCCCCTCTGAAGGAGGTCAAGGTCCGGCCGGAGATCGGGTCCACCGTCAGGAACAAGCTGGTGCGTCTCATGACCCACGTGGACATGGGTGTGAAGCAGAGCGCAGCAGAGTTCCTATTTGTCCTCTGCAAAGAGAACGGTGAGAGAGCGAAAGAGGGAGATGGAGCACGCTGTATGAGTTGGCAAAGTTGAGTTTCACACTGAAATGTGTTAATGTCAATGCAACCCTGATGTATGAGTCCTACATACTGTAGTGTTGTACTGATCCCCTGCCCCCCTCTATTCTTCCAGTGGACAACCTGTTGAAGTACACAGGGTATGGTAACGCAGCAGGACTCCTGGTGGCTCGAGGCCTGCTGGCAGGGGGGCGAGGAGAGACAAAGTATTCAGATGACGAAGACTCCGACACTGAAGAGTACAAATCGGCTAAACCTTTGTGAGTATAGGACCATAGACACGTATGCATTGATTTGAATTGCTAAATGTAGGGATGAAATGTTGGGTTGGCTTTAGGGTGTGTCATTGAAGTGACCAGTATATTGATTTTACTTTTAACTACAGCATAATCCATAGGGCCAAGTGGTGTATCATCAATCACTTTTACATGACACCCCTTCTGTGATACACTCGATCTAAAACATTCAGGACAGCCTAGCATTGGGTCATAATCACCGAAGTCTTCCCTCTGTCTTATCTGTTCTGTTGTCTCTCTGTCTGTCTCAGCATCAACCCCATCACGGGCCACGTGGAGGAACCCTTGCCTAACCCCATAGAAGAGATGACTGAGGAGCAGAAAGAGTACGAGGCCCAGGAACTAGTCAACATGTTCGACAAGTTGTCAAGGTAAGCCAACCACCATACAACCTCATCATGTATGAATGCAACAACAACCGCTATGTTTGCCATAGTAACTCATTGTAACACTCTATGCCAGATGATTAACCTCTCTGGACTATACAGCTGTGTATCCTGTTTGAATGATCCCCTATGGCTTATTATTTATCCCCCTAAACCTGAACGTCTGCGGTCTTCATTCACACTGACCTTTCCTTAGCGAACAGAACCTAGCGCTAGTCAAAGAATGATGCGGATGAGAGGCTGAGCGACACTGAGTGCGCTCCCTACCAACCAGTTCATTAGAGAAAGAATCTCCTGCCGTTAGCCCTGGTGCGCAATTAGGCCCCGGCCTTAACGCCGCCTCTGTCCCTGCATTCAGCTGGAGTCGGTGGAAGCCGTCGGCATGTCGCTGCAGCATCATTACCAGCACGCCATTAATTAGCGTCCTAATTAGACCACACAGTGGGGTCGGCAGCCATCGGCTCCTTTCTACTCCTTTATGTGGCGCTTTGTCAGGGTTTATAATAACATATACGTGTCTACCTCCCTTTATTCAGCTTTCTCATTCAGCCCAGGAGCCAAACATTGTCTGCTAACTGACAGGGGAGTGGGACTGAGACATAGGTACAATTATAGAGGGAGGCATGGGGGTGGAGGGCTGAATACATTTACAGGCACAAGAAAAGCTGACATTGTCATTGTTCAGCCGCAGAGTGGGGGTTGAGTCGTAATGAGACGCGTGTGCCTGTCTACAAGAGGCAGATTCCTTTCCTCTAAAGCCAGATCCATCCTCCTCTTGTATCTCTATTCTGCTGTGTTTCGATCGGTGTCAAGGAGACATAGCGAAGAGGGAGAGGTTCATGACAGGGTGCATCCCAAATGGCACCCTATTCCCTATATAGTGCACTACTTTTGACCAGGGCTAATACTATATAGGGATTAGGGTGCCATTTGGGATGCACCCACAGTCGCCAGCCACTGCCCTACCTACCCAACATCCCACGATGGGCTCTCAGGAGATGGCTCATGGCCCCGTAAGAATGTGCTTTCTGTTGCTGCTTAACTGCTCCTACAATTAGCACATGCTCAGAGTCTGACCCCCTACACACGCACCCTCCCTCATAGTTACAACTGCTGGTCTATGTCCTCAGTGCAGAGTGGGGAACAGGACGTGATGCACCATGGGTCCTGGATGGCAGGGAGCTTGGCCCCAGTGATTTACTGGACTGTACACACTACCCTCTATAGCGCCTTGCGGTCGGATGCCAAGCAGTTGCAATACCAAGGGGCGATGCAGCCCGTCAAGATGCTCTCAATAGTGCAGCTGTAGAACTTTGAGGCGTTGTCGTGCCTTCTTTGCGACTGTGTTGGTTTATATGGACCATGATAATTCCTTAGTGATGTGGACACAGAGGAACTTGATGCTCTCGAACCACACCACTACAGCCCTGTCGTTGTGGATTGGGGCGTGCTCATTCATCTGTTTCTTGTAGTCCACAATCAGCTCCTTTTGTCTTGATGACGTTGAGGGAGAGATTGTTGTCCTGGCACCACCCTGCCAGGTCAATGACCACCTCCCTATAGGCTGTCTCATCACTGTCGGTGATCATCAGCTAGCTGTTGAACTATTTGAGGATCTGGGGACCCAACTTTCTTGGTGTGTTTGGACCATGATAGTTTGTTGGTGAGGTGGACACCAAGGAACTTGAAACCCTCGACCCGCTCCACTTCAGCGTATTCGGCCCTCCTTTTCCTGTAGTCCATGATCATCTCCTTTGCCTTGCTCATCTTGAGGGAGAGGTTGTTGTCCAGGCACCACCCTGCCAGGTCAATGACCACCTCCCTATAGGCTGTCTCGTCACTGTTGGTGATCATCAGCTAACTTAATTATGGTGTTGGAGTCGTGCGAGGCCACAAAGTCGTGGGTGAACTGGGAGTACAGGAGGGGACTAAGCACTCACCCCTGAGGGGCCCCCGTGTTGAGGGCCAGCGTGGCGAATGTGTTGTTGCCTACCCTCACCACCTGGAGCCGGCCAGTCAGAAAGTCCAGCATCCAGTTGCAGAGGGAGGTGTTCAGTCCCAGGGTCCCGAGCTTACTGATGAGCTTGGGGGGCACTATGGTGTTGAATGCTGATCTATAGTCAATGATAAGCGTTCTCATGTAGGTGTTCCTCTTAACCAGTTGGGAGTGGGCAGTGTGGACAATCGAGGTTGTGCAATCTGTGGATCTGTTGGGGCGGTATGTGAATAGGAGTGGGTCTTAGATGATGGTGTTGTGAGCCATGACCAGCCTTTCAAAGCATTTCATTGCTACAGGGACTATGGTGGTCTGCTTGAAACATGTAGGTATTACAGACTGGGTCAGGGAGAGGTTGAATATGTCAGTGAAGACACTTGCCAGCTGGTCAGCGCATGTTTTGAATACATGTCCTGGTAATCTGTCTGTAAACCCTGTGGCCTTGACTACGGTGCCAGATCAGTCGCCAGGAAAGCTGGTGATCTCAGGCATGGTTCTGTGTTGCTTGCCTCGAAGCGAGCATAGAAGGAATTTATCTTGTCTGGTAGGCTCGCGTCACTGAGCAGCACCCGGCTAGGTTTCCCTTTGTAATCCGTGATAGTTTGCAACCCCTGCCACATCCGACGAGCATCTGAGCCGGTGTAGTAGTATTCGATCTTAGTCCTGTATTGATGTTTTGACTGTTTGGTGGCTCGTCGGAGGTCATAGCGGGATTTATTATAAGCATCCAGATTAGTGTCCCAATCCTTGAAAGCAGAAGTTCTACCCTTTAGCGCATGCAATCCATGGCTTCTGGTTGGGATATGTACGTATGTATGTATGTATGTATGTATGTACGTACGTACGTACGCTCACTGTGGGGAGGACATCGTCAATGCACTTATTATTGAAGCCGGTGACTGTGGTAAACTCCTCAATGTTATCGGATGAATCCTGGAACATATTCCAGTCCGTGCTAGCAAAACATTCCTGTAGTTTAGCATCCACTTTCATCGAACCACTTCCGTATTGAGCGCGTCACTGATACTTCCTGTTTGAGTTTTAGCTTGTAAGCAGGAATCTGGAGGATAGAGTTATGGACAGATTTGCCAAATGGAGGGCGAGGGAGAGCTTTGTATCCATTTATGTGTGTAAAGTAAAGGTGATCTAGTTTGTTTTTGCCTCTAGTTGCACAGGTGACATGCTATTAAAAATTAGGTAAGACAGATATCAGTTTCCCTGCGTTAAAATCACTGCTGCCTCTGGATGTGCATTTTCTTGTTTGCATATGGCCCTATACAGCTCGTTGAGTGCGATCTTAGTGTCAACATCGGTTTGTGGTGGTAAATAGACAGCTACAAAAACTATTGGTAAATAGTATGGTCTGCAGTTTATCTTGAGGTATTATAACTCAGGCAAGCAAAACCTTGCGACTTCATTAAGATTAGAGTTTGCACAGCGGCTGTTGTTAACAAATAAACCCACACACCTCCCCCTTAACCTTACCCGAAGCTGCCGTTTGGTCTCAACGATGCATATAAAAATCAGATAGATGTATATTTTCTATGTCCTTGTTCAGCCACTACTCCAAGAAACATAGGATATTACAGTTATTCAGGTTCTGTTGATAGGATAGTCTCGAACGGAGCTTGTCCAGTTTATTCTCTATTGATTGTACGTTCGCCAATAGAATTCTGTCTGAGAGATGCTGAAGTGTTCTTGGGAACCATTTGGTTGTGTTACTGTTTTCAGTGCGTCTGTGTTTCGGAAGTAGGCTAAACCTAAAATGTAGGTTTAGTATATATTACTATATATTACAAATATTACTTGGCTCACCTCCCTGTCTTACCAAGACTTCTTTATCATAGTCCTCCTGAGCTTTACTCTGTTTTTTGAGGGAGGAACCAGGAATGATATGTTCATTTGTGTTTGAATAGTGCAAATGGGGCCTTGGTTTTAAGGCTTTGATTGGCTAATTCTGTGACTGATATCACATCTGAGAGGGAGCTGGTGGCACACAGTGCAGATATAATTGGATTAGGATAGAGGGCCTGGTGTGGCTTTGAGGAGTTCAGACAGAGCACTGATCCTGTAATTAAACTGATCCGCAGAAGAGGGGGGAAGGAGAGATGACCAACAAGTGTGTGTGTGTGTGTGTGTGTGAGAGAGAGTGTGTGTTTGAGTGAATTAAGGAGGGAAGAGTCGTCATCCAGGGTTCTTGAGTGCCGGATGTAAGAGAAAAGATGTACCACCACCACTCAACAATGGGCCTGTTTAGAAAGTGCAGAATACTTAACACAAAGGGTGTTGGGGTTCAAAGCAGCACAGGTGGATTTTGGCAACAGATTGGTCCACCAAATTAAACAAGTGGGCGTTGGACACTCCATTGTGTCATGTGGAAGAGGATGATTTCTGAATCCACACCTGGGACTAAGCATCTGCTGAATGACTAAACATGTATATATTTGTGGAATGTCCCAATTTCCTGTAAGTGTCTTTGTATGGTTCCATAACTCTTGTTTTAAGAGTTTTACTTTTCATTTTAAGAAGACTGGCCTTTACATACAGCAGCAGATTTTTGCTGTATTTGTTATGTAGTAGCTAAGCTGCATAAACTGCATCCTCTTTTCAGCTATGAGTGACTAGTGAGACTGTTTTCTCTGCACTCCCCCTCAGTTACACTTCTAACCAACAATCAGCTCCACAGTGACTATTTGTTTTCTCCTGCAGTGGTTTCCAAACTGTGTTGTGAATATCATATTCTTATGACCCCGCAAATGGACCCAAACATGTTTCTAATCACCGTCGTGTTCAATTTATAACCTCAACTTCAGGTAGTCCCAGCCTGCTACTGTTTTCTTCCATTTGGTGCCTAGAGAATAGTGTTTGAAATGTTTTTTTCTGTGCTCCACAGGCAGCAGCTGATTAGGCCCATGGGGGTGAGGCGGGATGGCTCACTGGCGCCCCTAGAGGAGGCTCTGAGACAGCCCACGACTGACAGCTGCAGCTCAGACTCAGACTAGAGCCACTACCACCCCAGACCCCATATACCTATAATAGGCTGTGTCCAACACAGTTCCCCTTTCCTCACACCCCTGTCTGTCTGTCTTCTTCTGTCTGTCAGACTGACGGGACCTTGCCCCGGCCTTTCCTCACACCCCTGTCTGTCTGTCTGTCTTTGTCTGTCTGTCAGACTGAAGGGGCCTTGCCCCATAGGCTGTTCTGTTCTCTAAAGCTGACTTATGCCTGACTTGATACGACACAGGAAAGGACAGGATTAAGGTCGAGCACATGTTCCGACCACACCATTGTTACTACTTAAATGTATGTTTATTTGATGTACCATTTCTCTGCTCAGTGTTCTCAAATTTGATAGAATGGAAGATTAGCTCTTAATCAAATTGTACTGTAAACTGTATAGATGTGAATCACTGAAAGCATGGTAGCCGGGGTGGGGTTTGACCAAATTGTACTTGGATAAGAAATCATTCCTTAGATATAATTATGTTGGTTTTGTATTTTATATGTTGAAAGTGTCAATATTTATAAGGATGAGAAGTCTTTTTTCTTTTTTTTGTAACATCTAGTGCTACGATGATCAGAGTAGTAGCCACTGGTTTTACAGTACCAGTCAAAAGTTTTTTCTTTATTTTTAATATTTTCTACATTGTAGAATAATAGAAGACATCAAAACTATGAAATAACACATGGAATCATTTAGTAACCAAAAAAGTGTTAAACAAATCAAAATATATTTGAGATTCTTCAAAGTAGCCACCCTTTGCACTCTTGGCATTCTCTCAACCAGCTGCACCTGGAATGCTTTTCCAACAGTCTTGAAGGAGTTCCCACATATGCTGAGCACTTGTTGGCTGCTTTTCCTTAACTCTGTGGTTCAACTCATCCCAAAACATCTCAATTGGGTTGAGGTCGGGTGATTGTGGAGGCCAGGTCATATCAGATGCAGCACTCCATCACTTTCCTTCTGGGTCAAATAGCCCTTACACTTCCAGGCTGTGTTTTGGGTCATTGTCCTGTTGAAAAACAAATGATAGTCCCACTAAGCGCAAACCAGCTGGAATGGCGTATCGCTGCAGAATGCTGTGGTAGCCATGCTGGTTAAGTGTGCCTTGAATTCTAAATAAATCACAACAGTGTCACCAGCAAAGCCCCCCCACACCATCGCACCTGCTCATCCATGCTTCACGGTGGGAACCACACATGCGGAGATAATCCATTCACCTTCTTTGCGTCTCACAAAGACATGATGGTAGGAACCAAGAATCTCAAATTTGGACTCGGTCTAATCTCCGTTGCTCGTGTTTCTTGGCCCAAGCAAGTCTCTTTTTCTTATTGGTGTCCTTTAGTAGTGGTTTCTTTGCAGCAATTCAACCACGAAGGCCTGATTCACGCAGTCTCCTCTGAACAGTTGATGTTGATACGTGTCTGTTACTTGAACTCCTGTGAAGCATTTATTTGGGCTGCAAAGAAGAGAGGCTGGTAACTCTCTAATGAACTTATCCTTTGCAGCAGAGGTAACTCTGGGTCTTCCTTTCCTGTGGTGGTCCTCATGAGAGCCAGTTTCATCATAGCGCTTTATGGTTTTTGCGACTGCACTAGAAGAACTTTCAAAGTTCTTGAAATGTTCTGCATTGACTGACGTTGATGTGGTAAAGTAATGATGGACTGTCGTTTTCTCTTATGAGTTTTTCTTGCCATAATATGGGCTTGGTCTTACCAAATAGGGCTATCTTCTGTACCTTGTAACAACAACTGATTGGCTCAAACGCATTAAGGAGGAAAGAAATTCCACAAATTAACTTTTTAACAAGGCACACCTGTTAATTGAAATGCATTCCTGGTGACTACCTCATGAAGCTGGTTTAGAGAATGCCAAGATTGTGCAAAGCTGTCAAGGCAAATGGTGGCTGCTTTTTGAAGAATCTAAAATATATTTGGATTTGTTCCAAACTTTTTTGGGGTTACTACATGATTCCACATGTGTTATTTCATAGTTCTGATGTCTTCAGTATTATTCTACAATGTAGAAAATAGTAAAAATGAAGAAAAACCCTTGAATAAGTAGGTGTGTCCAAATCTTTGACTGGTACTGTCCATCGGAGTGTCTGAAGTCAATGGAGAGAAATAATGAGATGCATGAAGTCGGGCAGTAATTTAGCCACCGGTCCTATATGTATGCTTCTGAAACAGTCCAGGCAAAGGAATTATTATTATTTTATATCAGTGGACATGTATCACAGCTGTATACTGTTTATTTTAAACCTAAACTTTAGATGTTGCAATTTCTTCAAGTGTGTAATTTACTTCATAAGCACACTCAAGACCCAAGGAATAGTCAAAGCTAAAGGGAAAAACTGCAACATATTCCAATTTCCTATGGTGGCCGATTTGGTATTTGGATGGTTTCTGCCTTACCCATTGGACTCTTGACATTCAGAAATGTGTGTTAAAATGACTGTTTTCTAAATGTAACTTTTCATTTGCCAAAATCTGCATGGTGTTAATCTGTATGATTTTTCTATTTTGAAGATGCCATTGATTTATATATGTATAATCTACTGGTGTATATAGATACTGAGTTACATTTCCTTGAATATTATATATTGCTGCATATCGAATAGATGCATAGGCCTTCTGTACAGGTTGGGTTTATAACATTGTTGACCATCTCTCCATTTGAAGAAAATGGGATGGTTGAGGTATGGTTCTTTGGTTAGTGCACAGTACCGCTGTCTCAAGTGTGTCCCTTCGATTTTATCTGGCAGTCATGGCATGTGTGAAGGAGAGTATTCCTTTAGCTTCCTTTATACCTGGTGCTAACGTGTTCTGATTTCATCCACATTCTGATTTGAACTGGATTATCTTTTTCAGTTCAAGAAAACCACATTTTAATGGAAGGGCTATAAATATATCACCATTTAGTTAAAGGGCATCAGCAAGATTAAAATCTGTGATCATCTGGTCCCTATTCCAGTGCCTAGTCCACTACACTAGCAAGGGGAGGGCACCACTTTTTATTTTTTTCTTATATATATATATATAGCTGTTCAGTCAGTAATTGACTACAAGCATTGCATCAACCAAAGGTTTTGCGCCACCTCATCGACTTTGCGGTCTGGCACCAAATTCCTATCATGTGACGTGGTTATCTATGTTAAACACCTATCCAAGCATTGTGAGATCTGGCAGGCATCTGCAATGTCGTCGGGCAAGAATGCCACCAAAGTCAGATTATGGGCTCTATTCAATCTGTATTGATAAAGAGTTGAGGCATGTGCATACTAGGTTCGGTTTGCTCCTAGCGGAACTCGACAAGGCAAAGTGAGCGCCTGTGCCTCGCATATTCCCAAAAGACCTTCACAATAGTACTGTTTGTCCCTCTTGAGATGCCGTAGCCAGTATATATGTCCTCAATAGTCTGAATTAATCTAAAATGACTCATGTTATTCATTTTGACGTTTTTGCCTAGGAGATCTTAGTCACTCAATTTTACATCAAACTAATGTTATGTTCAGTATTTCAAGTGAAAAAACAAGTAGTCTAGTTGAATGGCAACTGAAGAATCCCTACTGTTGACCAATCACCGACAAAGGGATGTGAATTTAGGCTACCTCAAGAAAAAATGTGGATGAACAATGTCGTCAAATATGCACGAACTGTTTCAGATCAGAAGCATGCAGACGCCTTTACGCGCTAGAAATGTAAAGGTCATTTTCGATTGAGCCAACATATGCAGCCTCCACGAGTGTGGGAACATTGTCTTTAACTTCCACAATATAGATTGAATAGAGCCCTAGATATGTAGTAAGTACACTACATTCATGATTATGGAATGAGACATTGAGTTGGTCTCCCCTTTACTGCTATAACAGCCTCCACTCTTCTGGAAGGCTTTTCACTAGATATTGGAACATTGCTGCGGGGACTTGCTTCCATTCAGCCACAAGAGCATTAGTGAGGTCGGGCACTGATGTTGGGCGATTAGGCCTGGCTTGCAGTCGGCGTTCTAATTCATCCTAAAGGTGTTCGATGGGATTGATGTCAGGGCTCTGAGCCGGCCAGTCAAGTTCTTCCACTCTGATCGACAAACCATCTCCGTATGGACCTGACTTTGTGCATTGTCATGCTGAAGCAGGAAAGAGCCTTCCCCAAACTGTTGCCACAAAGTTGGTAGCACAGAATCGTCTAGAATGTAATTTAAGATTTCCCTTCACTGGAACTAAGGGGCCTAGCTGAACCATAAAAGACAGCCGCCAGACCAGTATTATTCCTCCACCAAACTTTAGTTGGCCCACCTTCCCTCGGGCAGGTAACGTTCTCCTGGCATCCGCCAAACCCAGATTCATCACTCCAGAGAACGCGTTTTCACTGCTACAGAGTCCAATGGCGGTGAGCTTTACACCACTCCAGCCGACATTGCGCATGGTGATCTTAGGCTGCTCGGCCATGGAAACCCATTTCATGAAGCTCCCGACGACCAGTTCTTGTGCTGATGTTGCTTCCAGAGGCAGTTTAACTCAGTGAGTGTTGCAATAGAGGACAAACGCGCTACAGTACTCGGCGGTCCCGTTCTGTGAGCTTGTGTGGCCTACCACTTAGCGGCTGAGCTGTTGTTGCTCCTAGATGTTTCCAATTCACAATAACAGCACTTGCAGTTTACCGGGATAGCTCTAGCAGGGCAGAAATTTGACACTAACTTATTAGACTGGTGGCATCCTATGACAGTGCAGTGTTGAAAGTCACAGCTCTTCAGTAAGGCCATTCTACTGCCAATGTTTGTCTATGGAGATTGCATGGCTGTGTGCTTGATTTTATACACCTGTCAGCAATGAGTGTGGCTGAAATAGCCAAATTTGAAGGGGTGTCCACATACTTGTGTGTATGCTGGGTAGGCTGTTAAACAAAAAACGCATTTGGATTTGAACTGGGAACCTTGTGTTGCAACCCACATTTTAACACCCTCCAATCTACCTGTCTGCAAGCGTTTTCTTTATTTCACTCTCACCTACTGACCTTTCACGAAGATCTGCTCACTGAGCTTTCATCCACCAATCAGTCCCGGCTACCTCCGGAGGTGGTCGGAATGATTTGATCACAATCATTTTTTGTTTTGTCTATACTGTTCTAAAAATGTGGGAAAGGACACCGGACCAATGTTGGCACCAGGTGTAAACAGGGCTCATGAGGAAAGAAAGTGTTAAATTACATAGCTATTCTCACTCTGTAATAATTCAGTTAATGAGAACAGAGATTTAAAAATTGTTTTACTTGGCAAATGACCACTATTACCTGCTCACTCTAGCTAGAACATGAATTTAAATAATATTGTAACTATACTCCCTGTCAGTTGTTGCCTGGCTAACCAAACTCCTTTCTGCTGCCAAACACTACGCCACGATCACAGACATTTAGTTTCTTCTCCGCCATGAGTCTCGATCTGATGCTGTGTTCAAAACAACTGGGAACTCAAATCGCTGACTTCCGAGTGAAAAAAGATTTTTTTTTGTTGAGCGGTCATCCAACTTGGAATTCCAAGTTGGAAACTGGCATCTTTCTAGAGCTCAGACTTTCTGACCTGAAGAACACTGACATAATTTTTCAGTTCCCAGTTTTGAAAGCACCACGAGTACCTCCAAGATGTTTTTAGGAGAACTTTCTGATTGGTCCCAGAAACCGATTGGGTTGGGTCAGCGTGAGAACACACGTGGGTAAAGCAGAGGTTTGAAAATGTGTCATTGGCTTTACTACTCTGATTGGTTAGAGATGATCCAATCAATAACTTTTTGTACAATACCCCTAAAATGTTGATGTCACTACAAACAACTTCAATGATGGCAGTCTCAGACTGAAGTATGCAGCGAACGATAGCGCAGCGGAAGAATTCATTTTGAGTCGTCAGGCAATGTCAGTTGTCCTCCGCACAAAAAAACAATGGAGCACACACACGATCACTTGGGTTCCCATTTGGAAGGAAAAAATGAGTATGTATATTTAATGTGGCTTTTTTTATATGTAAAAAAATGTCAGGCCTCTTTCAAAGTTATTAAATATGAACAATCCTGAATTGTATATTTTTAACACCACATTTTATGTACCAATCACAGAAATAGACATGATAGGACTTTGCATTTTTAGTGGAATATAACACAGAAGACAAACGCAAGGCTAAGTTTAATTTATTATTAAATATGTGTTTTTTTGTACAATTAATATAATACCGTCCTGTCCAAAATAAATCTAACCAAAAGGAATACATGAAGTATACAGTTAAAACCACAAATATGAATTTAAAGGACAATCCTTATCCTGGCGAAATTGTACATTTCTGAACCTTTCATGAGGATGATGAAGAAGGAAACTGCCCTACTAGACCATAACATTTAAAAAGGGATCATTAGGTCATTTAAGTTTTGTCTTGAAAATACAAGTGCTCAACGGTCTTTAATTCAAAATGTGAAGTGTTGAATCCCAGTGGGGTGTACAATTGACCTGTGGAGAACAGTGTGCAATGAGTTTGTGCAAAATGGAATAGTTGCATTAGGCCAACATTGACAGAGCATGGAACCTGTCTCTCAGAGCAAACGCTGCATACGTTTCAAATGCGCACATACACAGATATTGGGTCCTTGACTCCTTTGTTGAGGGGCAGAGACATTTATGAGTTTTGGATGGAGCCCCCAAATACTGCCTGTTTAAGTTTTCCCTGCCCCTGTTCTGTCACTATGAATGGCATGCTGAAATTCTGTGCAGCGCTGAAACCCTGTGCTTTTTTTCTGTTTTCTACCACACATTTTATTGAAGGACAAGTAGACTTCAAATATAGCTAATGTCCTTATAAACTTAGACATGAGCAGATTGAAAACACACACAGCGGGACACCGCAAACTCGGGAGGTCACGTCTCCCATGGTAATTTACCACTGTCCTCTACGAGCTGGGCGTAAGCCCAAGTTCCTGCCCTCCTCCCCCAAGCCTGAATACCCATTTACACCCCCCCACCCCATTTAGACAAACCCCCGAATCCTCGTTGCCATTTCAGACAACAAGGAGGTTCACTTATGTGCTGAAAATGTCAATTTGCATTGATTTGAAACATTCATACAAACTTTTTCCAGTATTTCCTCGACCAATTGAAATGAGTGTATTTTTTGGGGGGGGGCACAGGGGACATGTTCAGTTTCATTTACTTGGGCTGGATGAAACTATGCTCTTGCTGTCTGACTCGGAGTCGCTCTCACTGCTGCCGTTGGTGGGGCCCCGGGCCCCTGGCCTGGACTTAGGGGGCAACCTTCCTCGGGGCTCCGACGCCCCTCTCCTCCCCAGGCCAGTGGCTTTAATCTGGGTGGGCCCTTCTCGGCCCCTTCCTGATGAAACATTGCTTACTGGAACACTGCTTACCAGAGTAGGGATGGTCTGCAGAGAAATGACACAACCAGTTTTATTCACAACACATAAAAATACTAATCTAAGCCCATGACAAACCAAGAGAGAGCAAGGTAGTCCAAACAGCCTATATTTTAAGCAGATGCCACTAGAAATAACACTGGCCTAATCTGAATATATAGAGAAAGTGTTGCATTGTACATACCCCATTTTCCTGACTGGTCATCAGGTCTTGGATCTCGGAATGCCACCCTAGGAATTCAGCAAACCTCCTGACCGTGTCCACCAGGTCCCCCAGCTCTATGTAGTCGCCCCTCCTCAGGGGCACCTTCTGAAAGGGACCCACTGCGTCCCGGTTCAGGAGCAGCCGCGGAACCGTGGACCTCACTGTGTTCACCAGGCTGGCAAAGGGCTCGATCTGGCAGAAACCACACGATGTGAGAGAGTCAGATCCATAGAAAGAACGCTGATGTTGTGACATTGGGTTCAATATTTTGTGCTTATTTTCAAGTCTTATGGTGTTGTTGTTTCATCACAACTGTTTAAGTTTGTAATCTGGTTAAGATCAGCTAAAATAAAAAGTGAACTAACACTTTTAGGCAACTGAACTCAAGTGACAAATAGGGTGGAGTAGTTGGCCGTGTGGTGCGGTACTGTGTTAGTATCCAATATAACATTTCTGCACCCGCTTAACAGTTTTGAGGTTCACCTGTAAAGACGTGCCCATGATGATGAGCAGGTCAGCTTTAGGGAAGTCTTTAGAATGCAGGAAGTACTTCTCAGGAAGGTCCTCTCCAAAGAACACTATGTCCGGTTTGACCGTGGCCTGGCAGAATGTACAGACCGGGACCTTGTCACTCATTATGGCACTCTGGAAGAGACAATCATCCAAGAGAAGTTGGTCAAAGATTTACCAGGACTACTTTAGGCTGTTTAGCTCCTGCATTTGAATGTCTTTAATATTCTTAAATGCAAACCCTGATTCAAGTCCATGTATTCATCTGTGTTACAAACTGGTGGCTTATTATTGCCATCTCTTTGTGGGTTTTGTGAATTAAGTTATTTTCATTACTGATATTTTGCTGACCACCTGTGATTGGCATGGGCTGGTGACCTTTGTCCCGGTTTACCTTGGCCTCCTGGGCAGGGAATGAGGTGTAGCACAGGTGACAGGAAGAAGTTGCAAAACTCCCATGAGCCTCCACCAGCTTCTCGTCTGGGATGCCACTTACTGTTAAGGGGAGAGGATGAGTCAGTGTCAATGACATTCACTAACATGGATTGTGATGTCCTTTCTCACATCTTTAATGTCAGTTGTTTGAGATGATACTGCCTATTTAAGTTTTCCCTGCCCCTGTTCTGTCACTATGAATGGCATGCTGAAATTCTGTGCAGCGCTGAAACCCTGTGCTTTTTTTCTGTTTTCTACCACACATTTTATTGAAGGACAAGTAGACTTCAAATATAGCTAATGTCCTTATAAACTTAGACATGAGCAGATTCACTTTCCCAAAAGACCCACCCAGTCCCTCCCCCCACACCCACTCTTCTCCAGGCCGTCAATGTTCTGGGTGTACATGCGGAGCAGCAGGCCCTTGTGGTGCAGCATGTGGATGAAGTAGTGGATGTAGTTCGGTCGGTGGCTGCCTGGGTACAACTCCTTGGCGAGAGAGAAGAAGGGCCGAGGGTCATTGGAGAAGTACTCGATGTTGAAGATGGCCTCCGGGTAGGGAATGTTGTACTTGGCCAAGTTGGCGTACAGCCCTGTGCCCGGGGTCCTAGTGGGAGGGAGGATAGAAACACAAATTGTAGTGAGACAAAAACGAGAGCGAGAAAAAGTGAGCAAGTATACTCTAGAACCCATAGGACTTGCACCCACAACCCCACCTAAAGTCTGGGATACCGCTGGCCGTACTGATGCCTGCGCCGGCCACCACCACCACGTTCTTACAGCGGCCCAGTTTCACCAGTCGAGACACAGCAGCCAGGCCTCCCCGGGGAGAGGGATTCATTGCCGGCCTAGAGGGGTAGCTCTGTGTGGGCTTAGAGCCAGAGGACGACAGGCCCCCCTGGATGGGGCCACTGCTGCCCTTAGACACCCTCCCTTTCCTGAAACAACACAAAGTTAGAAAATCATTATTCAATCTTATTGTCACATCTGTGACCCCACAATCTCCAATCTTTTGATGTTCTCAAATTTACAAAAGATATTTGCTGTGAAATGGAATAGAGAGCAGAATACATCTTCAATTCAGTTCTTCCCAAATGCAAGAAGTACAAGTATCCATCCAACTGGATTACTGAAAATATTCTTCATGACTGATGTAACTGGAATTACCGTGGTAGTGAGGTGTCCTGTCCACTCACACTCATTTGACTGAGGTCCTGGGCCAGGGGTAGGGCTGAGTCTGTCTGCTTCCTCTGCTGGGTCCCATGTGGGCCAGGCCCAGAGTCCTGGGGTTGGGGTGGCTCTGTGTGCCAGGCCTGGGGGGTGGAGCTACGGGTCACCCTGGTGAGGGCAGGCCCCTGGGGGGCCCTCTTGTCCCAGCTGGATCTGGCCTTGCTCATATTTCCACCTGCCAATGGAAATACAGGACCATCCAAATGTCAGTCTCTTGATACTTCAGTCAGAAGCTAGCTCACATTTTCATCTGAAAATCAAATAGTCTTTACCACTATGACATGTGTTGGATGAAAAACATTTGTTTGGAAATTAGGGGGAAAAAAATCTGAATTTAGGTGAAATATCATGCACTTGTTTGTTCAGCCACTTATTTTAAATGTTACGTATTTCTTAATCCATTGATTCCTTTTTTCTATTAAAGGTTTTCTTAAATTGTAATATTTTCTAAATTGTAACTATGGAATCATGTAATAACCAAAGAAAAGTGTTAAACAAATCAAAATATGTTTTATTTAAGATTCTTCAAAGTAGCCACCCTTTGCCTTGACAGCTTTGCACAATCTTGGCATTCTCTAATCCAGAATCATGAGGTAGTCACCTGGAATGCATTTCAATTAGCAGGTATTCCTTGTTAAAAGTTAAATAGTGTAATTTCTTCCCTTCTTTATGCGTTTGAGCCAATCAGTTGTGTTGTGACAAGGTAGGGGTGGTATACAGAAGATAGCCCTATTTGGTAAAAGACCAAGTCCATAATATGGCAAGAACAGCTCAAATAAGCAAAGAGAAACGACAGTCCATCATTACTTTTAAAGTCAGTCAATGCAGAACATTAAGAACTTTGTAAGTTCTTAAAGTGCAGTCGCAAAAATCTAATCAAAGTTTATGTCACGTGCGCCGAATACAACAGGTGTAGACCTTACAGTGAAATGCTTACTTACAGGCTCTAACCAATGGTGCGGAAAAAAAAGGTATGCGTGTGTGTATGTGTGTGTAGGTAAGTAAAGAAATAAAACATTTGAAAAAAGAGTAGCAAGGCTATATACAGACACCTGTTGGTCAGGCCAATTTAGGTAGTATGTACATGAATGTATAGTTAAAGTGACTATGCATATAAGATAAACAGAGAGTAGCAGCAGCGTAAGAGAGGGGTTGGGGGGGGGGGGGGGGGGGGGGGCACACAATGCAAATAGTCCGGGTAAACATTTGGTTACCTGTTCAGGAGTCTTATGGCTTGGGGATAAAAACTGTTGAGAAGCCTTTTTGTCCTAGACTTGGCACTCCGGTACCGCTTGCCATGCGGTAGTAGAGAGAACAGTCTATGACTGGGGTGGCTGGGGTCTTTGACAATTTTTAGGGCCTTCCTCTGACACCGCCTGGTGTAGAGGTCCTGGATGGCAGGCAGCTTTGCCCCAGTGATGTACTGGGCCGTACACACTACCCTCTGTAGTGCCTTGCGGTCGGAGGCCGAGCAATTGCCGTACCAGGCAGTGATGCAGCCGGTCAAGATGCTCTTGATGTTGCAGCTGTAGAACCTTTTGAGGATCTCAGGACCCATGCCAAATCTTTTTAGTTTCCTGAGGGGGAATAGGCTTTGTCATGCCCTCTTCACGACTGTCTTGGTGTGTTTGGACCAATCTAGTTTGTTGTTGATGTGGACACCAAGGAATTTGAAGCTCTCAACCTACAGCCCCGTCGATGAGAATGGGGACGTGCTCGGTGCTCCTTTTCCTGTAGTCCACAATCCTCTCCTTAGTCTTGGTTACGTTGAGGGATAGGTTGTTATTCTGGCACCACCCGGACAGGTCTCTGACCTCCTCCCTATAGGCTGTCTCGTTGTTGTCGGTGATCAGGCCTACCACTGTTGTGTCATCAGCAAACTTAATGATGGTGTTGGAGTCGTGCCTGGCCATGCAGTTGTGGGTGAACAGGGAGTACAGGAGGGGACTGAGCATGCATCCCTGGGGAGCTCCAGTGTTGAGGATCAGCGTGGCAGATGTGTTGCTACCTACCCTCATCACCTGGGGGCAGTCTGTTAGGAAGTCCAGGATCCAGTTGCAGAGGGAGGTGTTTAATCCCAGGTTCCTTATCTTGGTGATGAGCTTTGAGGGTACTATGGTGTTGAACGCTGAGCTGTAGTCAATGAACAGCATTCTCACATAGGTGTTCCTTTTGTCCAGGTGGGAAAAGGGCAGTGTGGAGTGCAATAGAGATTGCATCATCTGTGGATCTGTTTGGGCGGTATGCAAATTGGAGTGGGTCTAGGGTTTCTGGGATAATGGTGTTGATGTGAGCCATTACCAGCCTTTCAAAGCACTTCATGGCTACGGACGTGAGTGCTACGGGTCTGTAGTCATTTAGGCAGGTTGCCTTTGTGTTCTTGGGCACAGGGACTATGGTGGTCTGCTTGAAGCATGTTGGTATTACAGACTCAATCAGGGACATGTTGAAAATGTCAGTGAAGACACTTGCCAGTTGGTCAGCACATGCCCGAGCACACGTCCTGGTAATCCGTCCCGCAGCCTTGTGTATGTTGACCTGTATAAAGGTCTTACTCACGTCGGCTACGGAGAGCGTGACCACACAGTCGTCCGGAACAGCTGATGCTCTCATGCATGCCTCCGTGTTGCTTGCCTCAAAGTGAGCATAGAAGTGATTTAGCTCGTCTGGTAGGCTTGTGTCACTGGGCAGCTCGCGGCTGTGCTTCCCTTTGTAGTCTGTAATAGTTTGCAAGCCCTGCCACATCCAACGAGCGTCGGAGCCGGTGTAGTATGATTCAATCTTAGCCCTGTATTGACGCTTTGCCTGTTCGATGGTTCGTCGCAGGGCATAGCGGGATTTCTTGTAAACTTCCGGGTTAGAGTCCCGCACCTTGAAAGCGGCAGCTCTACCCTTTAGCTCAGTGCGAATGTTGCCTGTAATCCATGGCTTCTGGTTGGTGTATGTACGTACAGTCACTGTGGGGACGACATCCTCAATGCACTTATTGATAAAGCCAGTGACTGATGTGGTGTATTCCTCAATGTCATCGGAAGAATCCCGGAACATGTTCCAGTCTGTGATAGCAAAGCAGTCCTGTAGTTTAGCATCTGCTTCATCTGACAAGTTTTTTATAGACCGAGTCACTGGTGCTTCCTGCTTTAATTTTTGCTTGTAAGCAGGAATCAAGAGGATAGAGTTGTGGTCGGATTTACCAAATGGAGGGCGAGGGAGAGCTTTGTACGCGTCTCTGTGTGTGGAGTACAGGTGATCTAGAATTTTTTTCCCTCTGGTTGCACATTTAACATGTTGATAGAGATTTGGTAGAACTGATTTAAGTTTCCCTGCATTAAAGTCTCCGGCCGCTAGGAGCGCCGCCTCTGGGTGAGTGATTTCCTGTTTGCTTATTTCCTTCTCCAGCTGACTGAGTGCGGTCTTAGTGCCAGCATCTGTCTGTGGTGGTAACTAAACAGCCACGAAAAGTATAGCTGAGAACTCTCTAGGCAAGTAGTGTGACTTGCAGTTTATCACAATATACTCTACTTCAGGCGAGCAGAATCTAGAGAATTCCTTAGATTTCGTGCACCAGCTGTTTACAAATATGCACATACCCCCCCCCTCGTCTTACCGGAGTGTGCTGATCTATCCTGCCGGTGCAGTGTGTATCCCGCTAGCTGAATATCCATGTCGTCATTCAGCCACGATTCCGTGAAGCATAGGATATTACAGTTTTTGATGTTCCGTTGGTAGGATATTCGTGATCGTACCTCGTCTAGTTTATTGTCCAATGATTGCACGTTAGCGAGTAATATTGACGGTAACGGCAGCTTTCCTAGTTATCTTATGCGGGTCCGGACAAGGCCATCCGGCTCTTCGTCCTCTGCGTCGCTTCCTTTTGCGAATAATTGGGATGTCTGCCCTGTGGGGTGTTTGGAGAATATCGAGTCCTGCTTGTTGTTGTTGTTGAAGAAATCTTTGTCTAATCCGAGGTGAGTGATCTCTTTCCTGATATCCAGAAGCTCTTTTCTTCCGTAAGATATGGTTGCAGAAACATTATGTACAAAATAATTTACAAATATCGCGAGAAAAAACAAACATAATAGGACAATTGGTTAGGAGACCGTAAAACGGTGGCCATCTCCTCCGGCGCCATTTTATTTAAACAGGTAAACCATCAAGCTCTATGATGAAACTGGCTCTCATGAGGACCACCACAGGAAAGGAAGACCCAGAGCTACCTCTGGAGCAGAGGATAAGTTCATTAGAGTTATAAGCCTCAAATTGCAGCCCAAATAAATGCTTCACAGAGTTCAAGTAACAGAAACATAACATCAACTGTTCAGAGGAGACTGTGTGAATCAGGCCTTCATGGTCGAATTGCTGCAAAGAAATCACTACTAAAAGGAGACTAATAAGAAGAAGAGACCAAAAACAAAAAAACACGAGCCTTGGACATTAGACCGGTGGAAATCTGTCCTTTGGTCTGATTTGACATTTTTGGATCCAACCTCCATGTCTTTGTGAGACGCAGAGTAGGTGAACGGATGATCTCCACATGTGTGGTTCCCAGCGTGAAGCATGGAGGAGGAGGTGTGATAGTGTGGGCTGCTTTGCTGCTGACACTGTCAGTGATTTATTTAGAATTCAAGGTACACTTAACCAACATGGCTACCACAGCATTTTGCAGCAATACGCCATCCCATCTGGTTTGCGCTTAGTGGGACTATCATTTGTTTTTCAACAGGACAATTACCCAACTCACCTCCAGGCTGTGTAAGGGCTATTTGACCAAGGAGAGTGATGGAGTGCTGCATCATATGCCTGGCCTCCACAATCACCTGACCTCAACCCAATTGAGATGGTTTGGGATGAGTTGGACCGCAGAGTGAAGAAAAAGCAGCCAACAAGTACTCAGCATATGTGGGAACTCCTTCAAGACTTTTGGAAAAGCATTCCAGGTGAAGCTGGTTGAGAGAATGCCAAGAGTGTGCAAAGCTGTCAAGGCAAAGGGTGGCTACTTTGAAGAATCTAAAATATTTTTAGATTTGTTTAACACTTTTTTGGTTACTACATGATTCCACATGTGTTATTTCATAGTTTTGATGTCTTTACTATTATTCTACAATGTAGAAAATAGTACAAATAAAGAAAAACCCTTGAATGAGTAGGTGTGTTCAAACTTTTGACTGGTACTGTATAACAAACGACTGAATTGTTTTTTTTTTAGCTCCAACAGGTTTCACACAGCTTTACACGCTCTGAACCCCCCCCCCTTCTGAATTACGCTAGCTTTCTGACCCATATTTAAAAATCAGGT
This sequence comes from Salvelinus namaycush, assembly GCF_016432855.1. NCBI lineage: Eukaryota > Metazoa > Chordata > Actinopteri > Salmoniformes > Salmonidae > Salvelinus > Salvelinus namaycush. The sequence goes on along the minus strand of NC_052327.1, from coordinate 45,341,939 downwards.
TCAATAGAATCATAGTGGCGCTCCTTTGTGCTCCCTCCCATGGCCCAGTGAAAAGCTGAAATGTTTTAAAAACTGTCACGCTCAAACAAAAGGTAATGGCTGTAATATATTTAGCACCATCCCTCTTCAGCGGCTATGCTAATACAGTCCACAGCTGTGGCAGCTTTCATGTTCTGAGAGAGAAGAGAGGGGTGAGTAGAGGTGGAGTGAGGGGGGGCGAGGGTAAAAAGCAGGGTGGTGGACAGGGGTGAAAGAGAACCCTAGATTGACTGTGTGTCAACAAACCCAGCTGGGAGAGAAAGGAGGATGCCCCTTCCAGACCCCCTCAAACAGAGGAGAAAAGGAGAGGGGGTGCAGAGAAATGATATGGAGGGAATGAAGGAGAAGAGAACAGAAAGGAGGGTGTGTGTGTCTTTTCCAAACCTTTTCTGGGCCTTCAAAGAACTTGCATTGGCAGTGAGTGAGTGAGAGTGATCAGGGGAGAGAGAGAGAAAGAGAGGAGACAAAGGAGCTACTACCCATAAAGCAGGGCCAGCGTCAGAGCATGTGCAGGAGATAAGACCAGGCTTTTCACTAGGGCTCCTTATCGACCTCAGGAGGTGGTGACATGGGGGGTCTCAATGTAAGCAGTTCACATGACAATGATGCAATACACAACAAAGCTATAAAAACATTTAGGCTACTGACTGATGGAAGGGGAAGATGTTCTAAGTATCTCTGGTGGGTAGCTAGCATCGACATGGTAGAAAGAAAATATTGTCGCCAACCTATGGCTGGTGTTCTTGAAGAAAAAAATAGGCCTACTCTTAAAGATATTGAACGGGATCTTAAGCACTTACAAATTCTTAACATGTTGTACAATTGGAATTGGTAACAGATATCTTTTTTTCAGGATGTAAGATATCATACGAAATGGATGACGTACAGAATTTTCAGGGACCCGTTTAGACTTGTGAACGCCACTTTCAAAACTACTGGCTAAAATGATATAAAACATCTGTAGCATAACTTTAACTCTTTAAGACAAACGTATCAAAAAGGAACAGCAACTTGACTTTCAGATCATATTTTTTAGCCAAGAAAACTATGAGCTCGTTTTCAGACATTTAATCTTTTTAACCACCAGACCAGTGCTATCTTGTCCTGAAAGGCTGAAGCCCCCACATCACCACTGCTTTCATGCATGTTCCTGCAGTTCTATTAAAAAACACAGGTGGGAGGTATTTGGTCCCTCCAGAAAGACACTGCTGAGTTGGACCAATAAATCACTGCAGTGGTTATTAAGGTCCCACACAGATGGTGCAGGGTTACTGGCTAGTCCTCTCCTGGCATGAGCAACCGTATAACAGTCGTCTTCAAGTGAGAGTTAATGCAGCAAGCAAGAAACAGCAACGAGAGTGTGTGTGTCCTGATGTTGTTTGCCCATTTTGTGCAAAGGACCATTCCAGAGTCATAATGAAGGGCAGGCTTCTTTTGGGTGGAATGATTGAGGACAAATGAAGCAGTGGACTGAATGTTTCATTGGTCTTGTCCCACACATAGCAACCTTGTGAACAGAAAAAGGGGTTAATTAGAACCATAACTCACCTCAACATGCCTGATAGCTGATCTAAAACCACATGATCCTGCTCTAGAAGAGGACCAGGATGAATAGGTAAGCGAATTTAGCAAGCAGAAAACATGTATAGATAGTGTGATCGTATGAGCTTAATTCATGAAAATCCTTAACTAGGCCATTCGTAACTATTTAATGAATAGCCTATCCATTCAATAGGTAGCCCTTTACACTCGCAACAGTATACAGGTTGAAAATGGCAGATCTGGGCACTGATAAGCACCCAAATAGAAACAGTGGCTGTACAGTAACATGCTATACATCAAGTCAGAGCTCAGGGTCTCAGTCAAAACTCATACAGCGCTGTGAAGCGGTGACCAACAGACATTCTGAACTTGAGCACCTCGCGCAACAAGAACCTGCCGCCACTTTGATGTCATACAAGCAAGCAAAACACCCGTGAGTCCAAAATCTGCACTTCACATTTCCATATCATAAATCTCATGTCATATATAGTGTCAACTAGAGGTGGACTGATTATGGCCGATTTATTAGGGCCGATTTCAAGTTTTCATAACAATCCGTAAATCTGCATTTGTGGACGCCGATTACATTGCAATCCACGAGGAGACTGCGTGGCAGGCTGACCACCTGTTACGCGAGTGCAACAAGGAGCCAAGGTAAGATGCGAGCCGTCATTAAACTTAATTTACAACAAAAAAAAGAATCAAACTTAACATAATCACTAGTTAATTACACATGGTTCATGATATTACTAGTTTAACTAGCTTGTCCTGCGTTGCATATAATTGATTTATCATCGAATCACAGCCTACTTCGCCAAACAGGTGATGATTTAACAAAAGCGCAATCGTTGCACCAATGTACCTAACCGTAAACATCAATGCCTTTCTTAAAATCAATACACAAGTATATATTTTTTAATCTGCATATTTAGTTAAAAGAAATTAATGTTAGCAGGCAATATTAACTAAGGAAATTGTGTCACTTCTCTTGCGTTCTGTGCAAGCAGAGTCTGGGTATATGCAGCAGTTTGGGCCGCCTGGCTCGTTGCGAACTGTGTGAAGACCATTTCTTCCTAACAAAGACCGTAATTTGACAGATTTTTACATAATTATGACATAACATTGAAGGTTGTGCAATGTAACAGCAATATTTAGACTTCGGGACGCCACCCGTTTGATAAAATACAGAACGGTTCCATATTTCAGTTTCCGGATTTTACCATATTAATGACCTAAGGCTCGTATTTCTGTGTGTTTATTATATTATAATTAAGTCTATGATTTAATAGAGCAGTCTGATTGAGCGGTGGTAGGCAGCAGCAGGCTCGTAAGCATTCATTCAAACAGCACTTTCCTGCGTTTACCAGCAGCTATTCGCAATGCTTGAAGGACAGCGCTGTTTATGACTTCAAGCCTATCAACTCCCGAAATTAGGCTGGCAATACTATAGTGCCTATAAGAACATCCAATAGTCAAAGGTATATGAAATACAAATGGTATAGAGAGAAATAGTCCTATAATTCCTATAATAACTGCAACCCAAAACTTCTTAACTGGGAATAGTGAAGACTCATGTTAAAAGGAACCACCAGCTTTCATATGTTCTCATGTTCTGAGCAAGGAACTTAAACGATAGCTTTTTTACATGGCACATATTGCACTTTTACTTTCTTCTCCAACACTGTGTTTTTGCATTATTTTAACCAAATTGAACAGGTTTCATTATTTATTTGAGAATAAATTGATTTTATTTATGTATTATATTAAGTTAAAATAAAAGTGTTCATTCAGTATTGTTGTATTTGTCATTATTACAAATATATATATATATAAAAAAAATTGTCAGATTAATCGGTATCGGCTTTTTTTGGTCCTCCAATAAATCAGTATCGGCGTTGAAAAATCATAATCGGTCGACCTCTAGTGTCAACGTTTATGATCACTATGTTTGATGTAGTTACAAGATGACATGGCGTTATACCCTGGGTTGTCCTGAACAATCAAGCATTTCGCTACACCCGCAATAACATCTGCTAAATATGTGTAGGTGAACAATAACATTTGATTTGAGTTGCCTTGTGAAAGCCCAACACTAAGATCGTATTTTATAATTTAGGGTACCAAAACATTTCTGCAGCATTGAAGCTCCCAAGAACACAGTGGCCTCCATCAGTCTTAAATGGAAGAAGTTTGGAATCACCAAAACTCTTCCTAGAGCTGGCCACCCGGCCAAACTGAGCAATCGGGGGAGAAGGGCCTTGGTCAGGGAGGTGACCAAGAACCCAATGGTCACTCTGACAGAGCTCCAGATGTCCTCTGTGGAGATGAGAGAACCTTCCAGAAGGATAACCATCTCTGCAGCACTCCACCAATCAGGCCTTTATGGTAGAGTGACCAGACAGAAGTCCCTCCTCAGTAAAAAAGGCACGACAGCCCGTTTGGAGTTTGCTAAAAGGACTCTCAGACCATGAGAAACAAGATTCTCTGGTCTGACAAAATCAAGATGTAACTCGTTGGCCTGAATGCCAAGCGTCACGTCTGGAAGAAACCTGGCACCACCCCTGTGGTGAAGCATGGTGGTGGCAGCATCATGCTGTGGGGATGTTTTTCAGCGGTAGGGACTGGGAGACTATTCAGGATCGAGAGAAAGATGAACGGAACAAAGTACAGAGAGATCCTTGATGAAATTCTTCTCCAGAGCCCACACGGCTTTAGACTGGGAGTGAAGATTCACCTTCCAAAAGGACAATGACCCTAAGCACACAGCCAAGACAACGCAGGAGTGGTTTCGGGACAAGTCTCTGAATGTCCTTGAGTGGCCCAGCCAGAGCACAGACTTGAACCCGATCGAACATCTCTGGAGACCTGAATATAGCTGAGCAGTGACGCTTCCCGTCCAACCTGAGACCTTGAGAGAATCTGCAGAGAAGAATGGGAGAAAGTCCCCAAATACAGGTGTGCCAAGCTTGTAGCGTCATACCCAAGAAGTCTCGAAGTTGAAATCGCTGCCAAAGGTGCTTCAACAAAGTACTGAGTAAGGGTCTGCATACTGTAAATTTGATGTTTTTTTATTTTGAATAAATTTGCAAAAAACTCAAGAAACCTATTTTTGCTTTGTCATTATGGGGTATTGTGTGTAGATTGATAAGGATAAAACAAACAATTGAACTCATTTTAGAATAAGGCTGTAACGTAACAAAATGTGGAAAAAGTGAAGGGGTCTGAATACTTTCCGAATGCACTGTACAGGTAGGGATAAAGGTAGGGGTAAAGTGACTATGCATAGATAAACAGAGAGTAGCAGAAGCGTATGTGAAGATTGAAGGAATGTGTGTGTCATCAATATGCATGTGCGTCATCAATATGTGTGCGTGTTGGAGTGTCAGTGTAGTATGTGTGACAGAGTGGTTAGAGTTCAGTGAGTGTACATCAAGCTTGTGCAAGAGAGTCAGTGCAAAAAATAAGAATAAATACAAATAAAATAAGGGGGTCAATGTAAATAGTCCTGGTAGCCATTTGATTCACTTTTCAGCAGTATTATGACTTGGGGGTAGAAGCTGTTAAGGAGCCTTTTGGTCCCAGACTTGGCTCTCCGGTACTGCTTGCTGTGCAGTAGCAGAGAGAACAGTCTAGAGTCTGACAATTTTTAGGGTCTTCCTCCTATTTCTCCTCCCACTTTAGCACAGGTTAGCCTAATAAATGCTAAAGAAGAGCAGAAAACAACCGCTGCAGTGGAAGGGTAATGTCCAGCTGATATGTGCTCCAGAGGTCAGCTCCATTGTGAGTGAGGGGGGAGAAAGTTGTCTTGCACTAAAGAGAGACTTAACAAGCCTGAACATGGGGGCTTAACTCCAAAGGGGAGGGCAAAAACCAACATGGTCGCCGGGGTTGGAGGAAACCATGGTGAGGAGGCTAGCAACGGCCTCTCAGTAATGGAATGAGCAGCCTGACAGAAGCTGTCGGTAGCTAGCTACTGGGAGAAATACACAGAGTTAAGTCAACAGAAGAGAGAGAGAGGGGGAATCTTCGTTCAGCGACTTGTGTTGACAAATGTATTGCAATTAGTTTACTATGGGCCTGACTGGCAGCACAAGTGCAGTTGGTGAAGTCCAATTCACCATATTCAGTGGATGTAACCATCCATAACACCTCTTAATATCAATGTATGTGCAAGTCCCATACAACATTTGTGGGAAATATATAGCCCCAGTTTGGAAAATATATCAATACCCAGTGCAACAATGAATGGCCAGAGAGGGTTTGTATTTTTTTCTATAATAAAAAAACTATTCTTAAACGCAATTATGCTACTTGATGCTGTTCTGATACCATGATTGTTCTTTAATGACAAATAAATCCCTGTATAAATGACAAAAGATTTAGAGAGGATTTGAGAGCCCTCCCCTCGACATGGCCTTTGAGTTGGGGCAGCTCTCCCACCTCTCGCCAACCAAAAGCTCAGTCCCCGCAGTCCAAATCCTCTCCCCAGTGCCCTGGCACTGCCTCAGCGTTGGGATGGGGTGCAAGGACCACCAGGTGTGAGGTGGCCCCACGTATGGGGGTTACAGTAATCTAATTAGAGCTGTTCCTCAACTCTGCTAACCACCCTTACCCTGCCTCACCCCCCCAAAACAGCCCAGCTCTATTATCATTTTACAACTCAGAGAGAGACTAACATCTCCTGTAGATCCATCCAGAATCCCACCACACACACCTCTCCTCAACATAGCCTTCACCCGCTACTCTGCAAGAGGTCCCAAGAGAAGAATTAGGCTTATGTGAAAAAGAAGTGGCACACTAACTAGTACCAATGCTGGAGCTGAACACCGTGTTCTACCATGGACACCATTTGGAGCTGATGTGTCTTTAATAACCCCAAGGCTACAGTTGCTGAGAGAGAGTGAACCCTGCAAAATCCTGGTGGGTTTTAACAGCTACTCAGTCTGATACACAATCTGAGACAAAGTGACAGGCAGTAAAACGTTTAACTTAAAAGCATTAACTCTCTGCTTGCTGCCAAAGTCCACTTTTCCCCTTGGTCCACCTGTTGATCAATGCTGCCCCTCTATGGCAAGGATTGGAATTGACAGGCAGCTCTGTCACCATGGAGACCTCTTGAAGACTTCTGAAGAGGCAAAAGTGTCTGTTCTTTCCCCCCACCCCTGCACTAATGACATTTCACTTAGTGTTACATCTTTGTTGGATTCTCAATTGGCACAAAGCAACTAATTTGTGTTGGGTATATATTGTTTGCTCAAAGAGAGAGCAAGTGAGAGAGAGAGACGGGGGGGGGGTAGAGCCTTGTTGCTGAGTAGTGTGATTTCCAAGTCAACACAAATGACTACAACTAATGACTCTTGTCCAGTTACTTATTCTAATGAAGTACTGCCAGCAGAATAATTCAAAGCATGCATTTTCTTCCTCTCTGTAGTTAAATGACAGAAAAGAGCAGTAAAATGTAGGCAACACTCAAACCTTAATGAAATTGGACAGAGGAAATGGAGGTTCAAAGTGTAAGATTAAGTAAGATTGTCATTTGTCATCTGTTTATGCTCGTCTCAATATTCAATATGGTAAACTCCTTTGGAAAATATTTTTAAAAATGCTCAAACTACCACCAAATCTAAATCACACTAGCTTCAAATCATAGGCTACTGGATACTACCAATGACTTAAATATACACTATTTTTTATATAACTAGGCAAGTCAGTTAATAACAAATTCTAAGAGGTTTCTATAAATAAGCATCAACCAGTGGGTCTTGTGACGGGTATACAGCGATGACCAGTTTACAGAGGAGTATAGAGTGCAGTATTGTGTCTTATAAGGAGCATTGGTGGCAAATCTGATGGTCGAATGGTAAAGAACATCTAGCCGCTCGAGAGCACCCTTAGCTGCCGATCTATAAATTACGTCTCTGTAATCTAGCATGGATAGGATGGTCATCTGAATCAGGGTTAGTTTGGCAGCTGGGGTGAAAGAGGAGCGATTACCATAGAGGAAATCAAATCTAGATTTAACCTTAGCCTGCAGCGTTGATATGTGCTGGAAGAAGGACAGTGTACCATTTTTCTAAAATATTTTTTTATTTAACTAGGCATGTCAGTTAAGAACAAATTCTTATTTACAATGACAGCCTACCCAGCCAAACCCTAACCCGGACAATGCTGGGCCAATTGTGCACCACCCTATGGGACTCCCAATCACGGCCGGTTGTGATACAGCCTGGAATCGAACCAGGGTCTGTAGTGATGCCTCTTGCACTGAGATGCAGTGCCTTAGACCGCTGCGCCACTCGGGAGCCAGAATCCCACCATCTAGCCATACTCCCAAGTACTTGTATGATGAGGTGACTACCTCAAGCTCTAAACCCTCAGAGGTAGTAATCACACCGGTGGGGAGAGGGGCTTTCTTCTTAACAAACCGCATAACCTTGTTCTGAACACCTCCAAAACAAAGGTTAAGGGCAGAGAAAGCTTGTTGGATACTAAGAAAGCTTTGTTGTAGAGCGTTTAACACAAAATCCGGGGAGGGGCCAGCTGAGTATAAGAATATCATCTGCATATAAATGGATGAGAGAGCTTCCTAACATGCTGACCAAACCGGACACGTCGCATGAGCGAGCGTCGCAAAATAAAATTTAGAAATCCATGTTATTCAATTATTGCACCCACACTGCTCGCGCATGCCAACGAGCGTCTGCGATGCCAAGGGTTAAAATAAAACTTCTTTCTATTTCTGACGCAGATCGCGCTGCAAGTCCTGCCTCTCCAATCTCCTCATTGGTTTATAGAAGCAGATACCCATGTGCCATCTCCTCATTGGTTATACCCACGTGGGTGATTGAAAGACGAACTGTTTTGCCGGTTGTCGTGGTAATACTATGAAGTGTAGATGCCGATCACCATATAAGTTCAAATATGAAAAAGCCTGGAAGGAGGAGAGATGACTAGAAACGATTCGGTTGGCCGTTTTATGTGTGGATTAATTGTCGGAGTAGAAGACCTTGTGCATTTCAGGTAAAATAACAACTCAATGTTTATATCCCAGGACAAATTAGCTAGCAACAGCAAGCTAGCTAAATAGGACAAATTAACGTTAGCTAGCAGGTGCAAGCTACTAGCTAAATTTCCATACATGTTTAATGCTTTTCGACCTGTCCCCAAATTAATGTCATTGGTTCAGAGTTTGTTTTGATATTTTAACCTGCGTGTCGTGATCGCGTTTGTTGTAGGGGGACAAAATACATTTATGCACGATGGCGCACGCGCGCAGCCGGTTTGGGTTCCGTGTAATGCTTGAGCTATGTTGTTGATGTGAATTGAGAAGAGCATGGGACATAGGATCGAGCCTTGGGGTACTCCTCTGGTGACAGGCAGTGGCTGAGACAGCAGATGTTCTGACTTTATACACTGCACTCTCAGAGGTAGTTAGCAAACCAGGCCAAAGACCCCTCAGAGACACCAATTCTCCTTAGCCGGCCCACAAGAATGGAATGGTCTACCATATCAAAAGCTTTGGCCAAGTCAATAAAAATAGCAGCACAACATTGCTTAGAATCAAGGGCAATGGTGACATCATTGAGGACCTTTAAAGTTGCAGTGACACATCCATAACCTGAGCGGAAACCAGATTGCATTCCCGAGAGAACACTATAGATGCCAAGAATGCCAGTCAGTTGATTATTGACAAGTTTTTCCAACACTTTTGATAAACAGGGCAAAATAGAAATTGGCCTATAACAGTTAGGATCAGCTTGATCTCCCCCTTCAAATAAAAGGATGCACCGTGGCTGCCTTCCAAGCAATGGGAACCTCCCCAGAGAGGAGAGACAGGTTAAAAAGGTCAGAGATGGGTTTAGAGATGACAGGTGCAGCAACCTTAAAGAAGAACGGATCAAGTTTTTTGTGTGTCAAGTTTAAGGAGCTCCTTTAGCACTTCGGACTCAGTGACCACCTGCAGGGAGAAACTTTGTAGCCGGGCAGGGGAAAAAGAGGGAGGAGCATTGGGGATAGTAACATTAGAAGGGGTGGGAGATGAGGAAATGTTGGACAGGCAAGGAGGCATGGCAGAGTCAAATAGGAATGTTGACTTAATTATGTGGTGATTAAAGAGCTCAGCCATGTGCTTCTTGTCAGTAACAACCACATCGTCAACATTAAGGGACATGGGTAGCTGTGAGTAGGAGGGTTTACTCTCCAGGTCTTTAACCGTATTTCCAGAACTTCTTGGGGTTAGACCCACAGAGAGAGAACTGCTCCTTAAAGTAACTAATTTTGGCCTTCAGTATAGCCTGAGTGCACTTATTTCCAATTTGCCTGAACGAGAGCCAGTCAGCCTGAGTATGCATATGGTCTAGCGATTTGCCAAATAAAATTATTGAGGTGGAGTAACTGCCAGATCCCAGTCGAACCAGGGACTGAACAGGTTTTTAATTCTCATTTTCTTTATGGGCACATATTTGTTAACAATACCACTGAAAATATCAAAAAAGCTGATGCTGATGCTATACCAATTTCCAGAGGCCAGGTCATTAAAGTTTTTTAGCAAGCGTCTATGACAAATCAGGACAGGTTGTTTCACTGAGCACCCATTACGAACACAGGCTGTAAAACAGTGATCACTAAGGTCATTACAGAAAACACCAGACTAATACCTATCAAGATTATTTGTAAGGATAACATCAAGAAGACTAGCCTTTTCTGGGTGTTTGGAGTCATATCTTGTGGGATTGGTAATAATCTGAGAAAGATTTAGGGAGTCTAATTTCTTTAGGACTTGGTCAGGTGGTTTAAGCATGTCCCAGTTTAGGTCACCTAGCAGGCCAAATTCAGACTTCGTATAAGGGGCCAGGAGAGAGCTTAGGGCATATAAGGTACAGGCCGGTGCTGAAGGTGGCCAATAACACCCAGCAACAGTCAACAAAGAGTTACTTGAAAGTTCAATGCGTAAAACCAGCAAATCGAATTGTTTGGGAACAGACTTGGTGGAGACAACCGAGCACTGAAGGTGTTCCTTGGTAAAGATTGCGACTCCACCACCTTTGGAAGATCAGTCTTGCCTAAAAAGGTTATAACCAGAAAGGTTAACATCAGGTGTTCAAAACACTCTTTCTTAACCACGTCTCAGTAATGACCAAGACATCTGGATTGGAGCTGTGAACCCACACTTTCAATTGATCCATTTTAGGTAATAAGCTTCTAGTGTTAACGTGCAGAAAACCCAGGCTTTTATATAAGAGCAGAAATCAGTGAAGCAGATTTTTTTAATTTATTATTATTATTTATTTATTACTTTTACCTTTATTTAGGCAAGTCAGTTAAGAACAAATTCTTATTTTTAATGACGGCCTAGGAAAAGTGGGTTAACTGCCTTGTTCAGAGGCAGAACAACAGATTTTTACCTTGTCAGCTCGGGGATTCGATCTTGCAACCTTTCGGTTACTAGGCCAACGCTCTAACCACTAGGCTACCTGCCACCCCAAATATGAGAGCACAAATCAGAATTGGGGCTAGCAACAGTAGATGGACAAAGGTGTACATGCACATTTCCAGATATAAATCAGCAGTAATACAATCAGGGCACGGCAGAAGACAGGGGGAGCTCTGCAGTGTTGATTTATAACATTTGAATGTGCATTCGATGGCAACAAAATCATATTGTACAGCAATTTCATCAGGTAACATGAATACAAAACCGGCGAGAGGTGGTTAGAATAGTTTGGGAGACCAAGAGTCCGTGTAACCAATAGTGAGTCAGAGTTCTGAGTATGGGAACAAACAGTCTGTCCCACAGTTGGGTAAACAAGCAAGTTCATAGTCAACAAAGCACGCAGGAGTCATGAGGCAAATAGCATAAGGCACAAGAGAAAAATAACAACTTGGGGCTAGCCATTGTAAGTTCAAAGTCACTCGCCCAACACTGCGTGTGTGCTGGAGACAGGTGAAAGCTCGGGAGAGAGGGGGGAGTGCAGCAGGAGTACCTGTACCAGGCAGGGGGAGACAGGCCAGGGCAGATGGCAGTGGTGTAAAGTACTTAAGTAAAACAACTTTAAAGTACTACTTAAGTAGTTTTTTGGGGTATCTGTACTTTACTATTTATATTTTTGACTACTTTTACTTTACTACATTCTTAAAGAAAATGATGTACTTTTTACTCCATACATTTTCCCTGACACCCAAAAGTACTCATTTTGAATGTTTAGCAAGACAGAAATGGTCCAATTCACACACTTATCAAGAGAACATCCCAGGTCATCTCTACTACCTCTGATCTGGCAGACTCACTAAATAGAAAATGCTATGTTTCTGAATGATGTCTGAGGATTGGAGTGTGCCCCTGACTATCTGAAAATTAGAAAAACATGAACAATTGTGCCATCTGGTCTGCTTAATATAAGGAATTTGAAACCAAATACTTGAAAAATTTTACTCAAGTAGTATTTTACTGGGTGACTTTCACTTTTACTCAAGTATGAGAATTGGGTACTTGAGAACTAAGGACTTTCTTATGAAACTCATCAGTCTGGACGAGGCAGAAGGGGCGAATCCTATCCACGGAAAACTTATTAACAGACGCCATGGAAACAATAGCATATGTTTAAAAAAAATAGAGCAGCTGGAACAGAAAACAGAGGACCTGGAAAACAGGGGGCAAAGGAATAATTGTGTTCTATTAAATCTGGGCGAAAAAGAAGAGGGAAACATGCCACTGATCCGCTACCTGCAAGACAAACTTCCCAAGTGGCTCCACCTGTCCACCGACAGGCCCATAGAACTCGATAGAGCTCACCGAGCACTGATGCCCCCACCAGCAGCCAGACAACCACCGCGCCCAAATCACCATACGTTTCCTGAGATTCACCGACAAGGAACGAGTCCTACAGGTGGCGAAAACCAACACTATTACAGTGGGAAACGCCAAACTCACCTTACACCAGTACCTGTCAGCTGGAATATGCCGAAAGCGCCGAGAGTTTGACGAGGTGAAGAAATACTCCATTGATCGAGGCATCTTTAGGGGATTAAAATACCCAAACGAGCTCAGGATTCTTCACCAAGGAGCCCTGCGACACTTCAAAACTCCCGAAGAGGCAAAACGTTTTTTGAAAGACAATCCCGGTCAATGAGAAATGGACCAATGACTAAATGCGATTACTGTTATTACTAAAGGAGGTAAGACAACATATAGCCGATATCCAAAGACCCACCCGCCCCGCTAAATGTCATTATAGCCATCTAATCTACATTTATGTTCCTTTAGCTGAGAGGGATAGGCTCTATAGCATAACCTAGGCCTACTAACGTTTCAGCCTACTTTTATTTACTTTTTTTTGTTGTTGCTATTATTACTTGTGGTTCCCTATGTCCCTTGGGGGAGGTATATGTAGGCTGGGCTATTGATTTTATTTTCTCCCTCTTTTAATGTGGTCTGGATGGGGGCTACGTTATCATTTACTCAATGCGGGGCGGAGAGGATGAGGCATTTCTTTGGTGGGGAGGGGGAGACGTTGTGCGTTGCTAACTGTTCCCGTTTTTTTTTTTGGAACACAGAATTGTGACTGAGCGGGGGGGGGGTAATAGATCCAATGGGATATGTCGAGTTGTTTGGGAACTCGGCTGGGGTGTTTAGAGATTGTTATTTTATGTAAACCATTTATTTTTCTTTTATGTGAACGCAGCTGTAACTACTATCCACCTTTACCCAGAGATGACTTGCACTAAAGTTCGATTACTGTTCGATGACGATGACTAGTACCTTAAATCTATTGACATGGAACTGCCACGGTCTAGGTCATGCAATAAAACGGAAAAAGATACTATGTGCTCTAAAAAAAGGAAAAAGCAGACACCGCGCTATTACAAGAGACACACCTCTGTGATGCCGAACATGCCAAACTACGCAGAAATTGGGTGGGACAGGTGTATTTCTCATCTTTCAAATCAAACAGTAGAGGTACAGTCATACTTATCCATAAGAATGTTCCATTCATAATTGACAAAAACATATCTGATCCGGAGGGGAGATTTATTTTGATAACTGGGTCAATGTATGGGCAACCAATTACTATCTTAAACATATACACCCTTAACACAGATACTCCTGCTTTCATATCAACAATGATAACCCTGTTCAATGAGCATTGTGTTTCCTTTAGAGTGCTGGCTGGAGATTTTAATTGTACCCTTAACCCAACCCTAGACAAATCATCTCAAGTCCCCACCACAAATCCTAGATCTGCAAAGATGGGACTGATAGATATCTGGAGAGAGACTAATAGCTCATCTATGGACTATACATACTACTCTAATGTCCATAACACCTACTCCCGTATAGATTACATTTTTATCCCAAAGAGTTTCATAAATTCATCCACGTGTACAATCGGACCCATAGCACTTTCGGATCACGCCTTTGTCCACCTCCGCTTTGACCTCTGCAAAAACATCCCGAGGTCAAAGAGCTGGAAATTCAACACCTCCATGCTATCAAACGAAGCATTCCATACGTTGGTAACTACATGGATAGACAACTACACACAAGACAACAAAGATTCTCCTGTTTCTCCGGCCACAATGTGGGACGCTGCTAAAGCCACATTAAGAGGTCATCTAATTGCATATGCTTCCTCTAAGAAAAAAGCAATGGAAGCACACAGGCTAGATCTTGAGAGGGAGCTGGAACGCTGTGAAAAAGTACATAAGCAATCCCCAGACAGCACCTCCTGGAGTCAACTTAAAGCAGCCAAAGCCAAACTGAATTTGGACTATACTTGGGAGATTTAAAAAAAAGTTTTCTTTACTAAACAGAAATACCATGAGTATAGCAATAGGCCTAGTAGATTGCTTGCTTATCAATTAAAAAAAGAGCAGTCAGAGCGTACAATTATGGCTATCCGAACAGCAGATGACGAGGTCACATATGACCCAAAAAAGATCAATTTAACTTTTCATGATTTTTACTGCAAACTATATACCTCTGAGAGAAAACACACGGAGGCAGAACTCCACTCCTTCCTAGAGGGAATATCGCTACCTAAACTATCAGAGACCGACCAAGAAGATCTCAACTCCCCCTTCACTCCTGAGGAGATCCTGGAGGCAATTACCTCCATGCCACCTAATAAGTCCCCAGGCCCAGATGGATTCCCCAGAGAGTTCTACAAAGCTTTTTGGCCCCAGCTTAGCCCTATTTTCATGCCAATGCTGGAGGATTTTTGCAAAAACGGAGTTCTCCCAGACTCAATGCACACAGCTCGCATTACAGTGTTGCTCAAAAAAGACAAGGACCCTCTATCCTGCTCCTCCTTCCGGCCCATAAGCTTGTTGGATTTTGACAACAAAATAATTACCAAATTGCTCGCCAAAAGACTAAACACTCTTCTTCCCAAAATAATAAAAGCGGACCAAACTGGATTTATTAGAGACAGATACTCTTCTGATAACATTCGCCGTCTTTTTGCTATTATTGATCAAGTAAATGCACAGAAGACCCCTGTCCTGCTGGCTTCACTGGATCCTGAGAAGGCGTTCAACAGGATGGAGTGGAGCTTTCTGTTCTCAGTCTTAGAAAAGTTCAATATGGGCCCAAACTTTATTAAATGGATCAAATCACCAAACTCTCATCCAAAGGCCATGGTGACTACTAACGGACTGAACTCTGACAGATTCCCTTTGGGATGGGGCACAAGACAAGGGTGCTCGCTGTCCCCCCTGCTCTACTTGTTGGGGGCGGAGCCTCTGGCAGAGTTGATAAGGAGCAATCCAAGTATTATAGGTGTTCCTGCAGGCGGCCTGCAGCACAAGATTTCGCTTTACGCGGATGATGTCTTGCTCAACATATCCAGCCCTGAGAAATCCCTTCCTCCCATTTTAGACACAATTGCTCAGTATGGCACGTTTTCAGGTTATAAGATCAATTTTAACAAATCCACTGTCTGCCCTCTCAATATTACACTCACCAGCTCTATGAAGACACTATGTCCATTCCAATGGAAGACACAGGGGTTTCAATACCTTGGGATCTTCATAACACCAGATCTGAATAGCCTTTTCAAGGAGAATTATCTTCCACTCCTGGATCGAATCAAGAACGATCTCCAAACCTGGATCTCCCTCCCAATTAGCTTAGTAGGAAGAATAAATGTCATCCGTATGAACATCCTCCCTAGACTGAACTATTTATTTCAGATGCTCCCATGCTATCTCCCAGCTTCTATTTTCAAAACAACTAACCAACGCATCACCAAATTTATATGGGGCAATAAAAAACCTAGGATCAAGTCCTCCACTCTATCGAAACCTGAATCTAAGGGTGGTCTTGCCCTTCCCTCCCTTCAATTGTACTACTGGTCTGCCCAAATCTGCAACATGCTAACATGGATCACAAACAGACAAGAGTCAACGTGGATTCAGATAGAAGCCCAATCCTGTGGTTCATTGCCACTAAGCTCAATTATATTCATTAATAACTTTAGTGAAGTGGGCAACATAGCCAAAACCTTTGTGATTTACAGCACCCTACTAGCGTGGAGGGACTGTAAGAAATACCTGGGCATTTCCTCCCAAATATGTTCTCACTCACCTATAGTAGGCAACCCAGACTTGCCAAAAGCCCTGAGGGATGCCTCAGGGATTTTGCATACTCTAGGAATGGCATACTCTAGGAATCAGGACCTTTTTAGACCTATTTCATCAGAAGACCACTACACTGAAATCCTTTCAAGATCACTGCTCCGCAGTGAATTCAATGTGCCAAAATCCCTTTTTTTTTAATTTTTTTATTTTATTTTAAATATCTTCAAATTAGACATGTCATTTCCTCATTTACTTCCAAGAGGAGGTTTAGAACTCAGTTGAATGAAGTTGAAACCGTTCTTGTCACAGCACAATCCATTAAAAGGCAAAATATCTTATATCTATAGACTCCTTTCTGAGAAAGGAGGCTCCTCCTTTACGCCTTTGAAAATAATCTGGTTAAAGGACCTTGGTCTGACTATCAGTGATGAGTTATGGGCGGAGGTTTGCGACAAGGTATACTGCTCCTCTACTAATGTAAAAATGAAAGAATCTAATTACAAATTATTACACTCCCTTGAGACTCCATAGAATGAAAACAGACATTTCTCCTAACTGTAAAAGATGTACTTCTGAAAGTGGAACCTATATGTATGTATTTTGGAGCTGTAGAGAGATTGCCAGATTTTGGCAATCTATACATACTGCTGCACAGAAAATACTAGATGTACAGTTTGATATGACCCCGTGTATTTATCTTCTTATGACCATGACCATTACATACTTTGCTAAGAAATGTATTATTCTATTGTGGGCCTCTAATACCTCTCCTACATTTAAAATGTGGATTGACCAGATTGTTGACTTTCTCCCTCTTGAAAAGCTCACTTATGACCTCCGCAAGAGACAGCCCAAGTTTGATAGACTCTGGTCTCCACTACTCAACTATATTTCAAATTGGACAGAGTGAATGGGGCGATTAGGGAGATGAGCAGATGCATGTTGTGTAAGGTGCTGTAAAATCTAAAAACTGATTATTTGCTCATTGTCTCAGCTAAGGCTGGAAATAGCTAATAAGAACCTTGATAGTGCTGCTGCAAGTTTTAAATTTAAAATTTTGTAATAATTATTCTTTGTGTGTATATATATATATATATATATATATATATAAATATATATATAAATAAATAACTTTTTATTTTTTTTATTTGTATTATATATTTAAAAAAATAAATACATTTTAAAGTCTGTCACATCTGTGAATGTGGAATGTGTTTTGTTGGTTGATTGAAAAACAAGAAAACTTAATAAAACTTTAAATTGAAAATGTTGTATCAAGTCTGCCCAAATGTACCAAATTGGTTTATTGATACATTTTGAAGTACATAACTGTGCACTCTCCTCAAACAATAGCATGGTATTCTTTCACTGTAATAGCTACTGTAAATTGGACAGTGCAGTTATATTAACAAGAAGTTAAGCTTTCTGCCCATATCAGATATGTCTATGTCCTCGGAACTTTTCTTGTTACTTACAGCGTCATGCTAATCACATTAGCTCAGTCGTCCCGTGGGGGGGGAGGAGTGTGGCGGGCACCAATTCCGTGGAGGTTAATGCATACTTTAAAATATTATATGAGCTAAACATACAAATAAAAAATGTATAAAAAAAGCTTTAATAGCTGAATAGTGTAACTTTTTAGGTGACCTGACCAAATTCACATAGAAATGTGAGTTAAGGATCTGTCACTCATCAAAGGCAAATATAAGAAGCGATAGATCTGTTCTATGTGCTCTTTGTCTATGCTTCCCATTCTTAAGTTTTGTTTTTGCATCTTTTACATTCGGTTTTGTACACCAACTTCAAACATCTGGAAATACAATATTGCTGGTGATTGAAAAGTTATTTCACAGAGGTTTAGATGGTTCAATGATTCTCTAAACTGCTTGTTTTGTCATAAACTGAAATTGGTGCGGCTGGCTTCTGGGTTAAGCGAGCAGTGTGTCAAGAAGCAGTGCGGCTTGGAAGGGACGTGTTTCAGAGGATGCATGGCTCTCGACGTTCGCCTCTCCCAATGAGTTGTTATTTATGATGCAAGGTGATTTGTATATCAGTCATTAAGCAGTTGCCTGCACTGTCGAATAAGCCCGTAGACGATAAGAGGCTGGGCTCTTAGGCTGCACTGCCATGTACTGGCTTCCTAAGATTCTACAGGTGAAGCTGTAGATATTGAGTATGAAGATGGCTAGTGCAAAGGTAAACTCAGCAAAAAAAAGAAACGTCCCTTTCTCAGGACCCTGTCTTTCAAAGACAATTCGTCAAAATCCAAATAACTTCACAGATCTTCATTGTAAAGCGTTTAAACACTGTTTCCCATGATTGTTCAATGAACCATAAACAAGTAATGAACATGCACCTGTGGAACGGTCGTTAAGACACTAACAGTCTGTTAGACGGTAGGCAATTGAGGTCAGTTATGAAAACTTAGGACACTGACTCTGAAAAACACCAAAAAGAAAGATGCCCAGGGTCCCTGCTCATCTGCGTGAACGTGCCTTAGGCATGCTGCAAGGAGGCATACAGATGTAGCCAGGGCAATAAATTGCAATGTCCGTACTGTGAGACGCCTAAGACAGCGCTGCAGGAAGACAGGATGGACAGCTGATCGTCCTCGCAGTGGCAGACCACGTGTAACAACACCTGCACAGGATCGGTACATCCAAACATCTCACCTGCGGGACAGGTACAGGATGGCAACAACTGCCCGAGTTACACCAGGTACGCACAATCCCTCCATCAGTGCTCAGACTGTCCGCAATAGACTGGACTGAGGGCTTGTAGGCCTGTTCTCACCAGACATCACCGGCAACAACGTCATCTATGGGCACAAACCCACCGTTGCTGGACCAGACAGGACTGGCAAAAAGTGTTCTTCACTGACGAGTCGTGGTTTTGTCTCACCAGGGTTGATGGTCGGATTCGCGTTTATCGTCGAAGGAATGAGCGTTACACTTAGGCCTGTACTCTGGAGCGGGACCGATTTGGAGGTGGAGGGTCCGTCATGGTCTGGGGCGGTGTGTCACAGCATCATCGGACTGAGCTTGTTGTCATTGCATGTTACAGGGAAGACATCCTCCTCCCTCATGTGGTACCCTTCCTGCAGGCTCATCCTGACATGACCCTCCAGCATGACAATGCCACCAGCCATACTGCTCGTTCTGTGCATGATTTCCTGCAAGACAGGAATGTCAGTGTTCTGCCATGGCCAGCGAAGAGCCCGGATCTCAATCCCAATTGAGTTTGTTTGGGACCTGTTGGATCGGAGGGTGAGGGCTAGGGCCATTACCCCCAGAAATGTCCGGGAACTTGCAGGTGCCTTGGTGGAAGAGTGGGGTAACATCTCACAGCAAGAACTGGCAAATCTGGTGCAGTGCATGAGGAGGTGATGCACTGCAGTACTTAATGCAGCTGGTGGCCACACCAGATACTGACTGTTACTTTTGATTTTGACCCCCCCCTTTGTTCAGGGACACATTATTCAATTTCTGTTAGTCACATGTCTGTGGAACTTGTTCAGTTTATGTCTCAGTTGTTAAATCTTGTTATGTTCATACAAATATTTACACATGTTAAGTTTGCTGAAAATTAACACAGTTGACAGTGAGAGGACGTTTCTTTTTTTGATGAGTTTACATCACAGGAGGATGGTGGTGCCTTAAATTGGGGAGGACAGGCTCCTGGTAACGGCTGGAGAGGAATGAGTGGAATGGTATCAATGATGCCATTCCGTTCACGCCGTTCCAGCCATTATTATGAGCCGTTCTCCTCTCAGCAGCCTCCACTGCTGTACATTAGTATTATTGGTGTGACAGTCATTTTATCTGGCTGTGGAAAACCATCTCCCATGAACTCCCAGCTTCCTTCATTTGTTTTTTTTTGTTTTTTAAAAGCAACAGATCCGTAAGGGAGTTACAGCGATGGTACAAGACTGCAACTACCAATTGGATATCACGAAATTGGGGAGAAGGGGTAAAAAGTTTTTTTTTTTATATATATAATTTGAAATTGTGTTTTTATTTTATTTTTTACATTGTATAAAAGTACAGACTCAGAGATAGAAAATGGCATTTCATACACTGCAGTTGAGGAACAATGGGAAAGTGATCAACTTGTAACCCCACTTTGGAGAAAATGGCCCTTGAATGTTTTGGTACACTTACTGGAGAGCTCTTCTTTGTCTACACCCATTCAGCATCGTTCACAGCCTCTTAAGCCTTAGCCCCACCCATCTCTAAGGATTCACATGTGAGGCCATGTGCTAAACAGAGAGTAAGGCAATGTAGTAAACAACCAAAGATTTCAAGACTAAAAGAGGTGAAAGTAGTCGCGAAAATACACACTAGTCCTTGGCCTTTATCCTAATCTGACTTTGATGCAGGATATGTTGTTCTTAACATTACTGTCTCTGGTAAACACACACACTATATCAATAAAATCGAAGTTTGTCACATACACAGGATACAGAAGGTGTAAACGGTACAGTGAAATAGTTACTTGCAAATTTGCAATATTATTGCACCTTTAACGTATACTTTTTTTGAGATAAGTAATGTTACTGTACCCACTTCAACCAAAAAAATACATGTAACTTTGTCCATGAAACCTTTAATTGAAATGCTGTAGAATTCCATTCATTCCCATGGAGGACTGTTCCTTCTGGGGTGTGCCAATTAGGATGAGGTGATATTTGGGGAGACCTCTTCTATGATATGCTACTCCAAATATCGTGATATCCGTCAGAATCGGTTCGCACCGTTAATGACTAGATACTTACAGACTGCAATTTGTGCTTATTTACGATATTATAGTCACATTTTAATTAAACAACCTTAGTATAGAAAAACATAAGGCTTATTTAACTTCTTATGGCTGCAGGGGCAGTATTGAGTAGCTTGGATGAAAGGTGCACAGAGGTGCCCATAGTAAACTGCCTGCTCCTCAGTCCCAGTTGCTAATATATGCATATTATTATTCGTATTGGATAGAAAACACTCTGAAGTTTCTAAAACTGTTTGAATGATGTCTGTGAGTATAACAGAACTCATATGGCAGGCAAAAACCTGAGAAAAAATCCAAACAGGAAGTGGGAATTCTGAGGCTGGTCGATTTTCAACCAAGATCCTATTGAATTCACAGCGAGATATGGATGAGTTTGCACTTCCTACGGCTTCCACTAGATGTCAACAGTCTGTAGAACCTTGTCTGATGCCTCTACTATGAAGGGGTGCCGAATGAGAGGGGAATTAGTCAGGTCTGCCATGACCTGACCATGCTCTGACCATGCGCGTTCACATGAGAGGGAGCTCTGTTCCATCGCTCATCTGAAGTCAATGTAATTCTCCGGTTGGAATGTTATTCAAGATTTATGTTAAAAACATTCTAAAGATTGATTCAATACATCGTTTGACATGTTTCTACTGACTGTTATGGAACTTTTGGACATTTCGTCAGCTTTTAGTGAACGCGCATCCTGACGTTGGATTTGTTTACCAAACACGCTAACAAAAATAGCTATTTGGACATAAATGATGGACATTACCAAACAAAACGAACATTTCTTGTGGAAGTGGGAGTCCTGGGAGTGCATTCCGACGAAGATCAGCAAAGGTAAGTGAAGATTTATAATGCTTTTTATGAGTTTTGTTGACTGCACAATTTGGCGGGTAACTGTATGGCTTGCTTTTGTGGCTGAACGCTGTTTTCAGATGATTGAATATTGTGTTTTGCCGTAAAGCTTTTTGAAATCTGACACAGCGGTTGCATTAAGAACAAGTGTATCTTTAATTCTATGTAAAACATGTATCTTTCATCAAAGTTTATGATGAGTATTTATGTTATTTGATGTGGCTCTCTGCAATTTCTCAGAATATTTTGGAGGCATTTCTTAACATGGCGCCAATGTAAACTGAGGTTTTTGGATATAAATATGAACTTAATCGAACAAAACATATATGTATTGTGTAACATGAAGTCCTATGAGTGTCATCTGATGAAGATCATCAAAGGTTAGTGATTCATTTTATTTCTATTTCTGCTTTTTGTGACTCCTGTCTTTGGCTGGAAAAATGACTGTTTGTCTGTGATTTTGCGGTGACCTAACATAATCGTTTGTGGTGCTTTTGTTGAAAAGCCTATTTGAAATCGGACACTTTGGTGGGATTAACAACAGATTACCTTTAAAATGGTATAAGATACATGTATGTTTCAGGAATTTTAATTATGAGATCTCTGTTTGGCGCCCTGCACTTTCACTGGCTGTTGTCATATCGATCCCGTTAACGGGATTGCAGCCATAAGAAGCAAATTAATTAAGACTTACTTTTCAACATATTGATACAGGCCAACTGATAAAACTGCACTGTTTTGAATTGAAAAGTTCAAATAGAGTATAATGTTTCACATCATGATATATCGTTTTGCGAGTCACGATGTATCGTCAATGTCAAATATCACGACATTCGATTTAATCATATATCGGCCCAACCCTAGTGCCAATATGTCGACCGGTGGCTTCAAAGCCTCTCAATGGCCAATACATAGCATCATCAATCCAGGGTTTATATACATCCTTGGATACTACTCATTGGACAGGTATGTAAACTGTTGGAACTGTGAACTTGAAGTTTTACTGCTACCCAGTGGAGAACGCTTGCCCCCTCTCATTGAAGCCACGGCGGTTCAAGGTCGACCGCGGTACTGCAGGCATCGTTATCAGAAAACAGGATCCACCATTATAGTAAATGGAAAAATCTTCATGGTCAATCTTCATCTAAGTAAAATAAACATTCTAAGACAATCACGTTACCAATAATTGCTTCTTATACACCAGACTTATGTCCTTGAACCAATTATTTAATTAAAATTAAATTAAAATAAATAATAATTTGCACACAGAAGTTAAGGATCATTTAGTTGCTAATGGCAGCCTGCAGGGCCCCACAGTCGGCCTTCAACTTGAGTTACACAATGAGAGGGGCAGCACTGAGCTACCCTGCAAAGTCACTTCCTGGAGTAGCTCTAACTGTGCATGTTATGTCTCTATGAGACGCCATTTTAACAGATTTAATTTGGCTTCAATGCGCTATTGAGTTTTTACATAGGAATGAATGGTGTCATTGGAAGTGTTAGAGAGCGTCAAAACCATGATGTAAATTGTGACTGACTGACTCTACAAATAATAATAAGTTGTTATTTATGATGCAAGGTGATTTGTAGATCAGTCATTAAGCAGTTGCCTGCACTGTCGAACAAGCACATATCTGATAACAGGGGCTGGGCTCTTAGGCTGCACTGCCATCTACTGGCTTCCTAAGATATTACAAGTAAAGCTGCAGATATTGAGTATGAAGATGGCTAGTGCAGATTTAAACTCAGGAGGATGGTGGCTCCTTAATTGGGGAGGATGGGCTCCTGGTAACAGCTGGAGAGGAATGAGTGGAATGGTATCAAATACAAAACACATGGTTTCCATGTGTTTGACGCCATTCCGTTCGCCCCGTTCCAGCCATTATTATGAGCCGTCATCCCCTCAGCAGCCTCCACTGCTGTACATTAGTATTATTGGTGAGTCATTTTATCTGGCTGTGGAAAACCATCTCCCATGAACTGCCAGCTTCATTCATATGTTTTTGTTTGTTTTTTAAAAGCAGAAGATTCTGTATGAAAAGCACTATATAAAATACATCTATTATGTAAGGGATCAAGGGGATTGGATGCATGTTTTAAAGAAACGCTCCTCAAGATTAGAGTGGCGCTGAATGAAGAGAATGTTTTCCACTGAGTTTATAAAACTAAAAATAACAGCACAGTAAGATGTTTTATGTAAAATATTGTCAAGAAAATTAGGTTACTGTTATTCCCGTCCATATTGCAGAATGCATATGGCTGTTTTGGCTGCCAGAGCCAGCCTACCTCTGAAAATAACATAAGGTCCTTGGACATTAAGGAGCAATGGTAACGTTAGGCTCCTTAAGAGTACATCTTGGGCTAGCTATCACTAATCCTCCCAGTGATTCCCAATACTATTAGCCTGGTCACCCAGATCTGTAGTGTTTTACATTATATTAGTTAATTCCTGACTCTAAATCAAGATGGCGTTTCTTTTGGAATTACACACACACACACAGAGAGAGAGAAAAGTATGGACACCCCTTCAAATTAGTGGATTTGGCTATTTCAGCGACACCCGTTGCTGACAGGTTTATACAATCGAGCACACAGCCATGCAATCTCCATAGACAAACATTGGCAGTAGAATGGCCTTACTGAAGAGCTCAGTGATATTCAATGTGGCACCGTCATAGGATCAGTTCAAGTCAGTTTGTCAAATTTCTACCCTGCTAGAGCTGCCCCAGTGAACTTTAAGTACTGTTATTGTAATGTGGAAACGTCTAGTAGCAACAACGACTCAGCCACAAAGTGGTAGGCCACACAAGCTCACAGAACGGGACCACCAAGTGCTGAAGCACATAAAAATGGTCTGTCCTCTGTTACAACACCCACTACCAAGTTCCAAACTGCCTCTGGAAGCAATGTCAGCACAATAACTGTTCATCAGGAGCTTCATGAAATGGGTTTCCTCAAACAAACATAAGATCGCCATGTGCAATGCCAAGCATTGGCTAGAGTGTTGTAAAGCTCGCCTCCATTGGACTCTGGAGCAGTGGAAACGTGTTCTCTGGAGTGACTAATCACGCTTCACCATCTGGCAGTCCGACGGACGAATCTGGGTTTGGCGGATGCCAGGAGAACACTACCTGCCCAAATGCACAACTCTAAAGTTTGGTGGAGAAGAAATAATGGTCTGGGGCTGTTTTTCATGGTTTAGGCTCCTTAGTTCCAGTGAAGGGAAATCTTAATGCTACATCATACAATGACATTCTCGACAATTCTGTGCTACCAACTTTGTGGCAACAGTTTGGGGAAGGCCTTTTCCTGTTTCAGCATGACAATTCCCCTGTGCACAAAGCGAAGTCCATACGGAGATAGTTTGTCAAGATCGGTGTGGAAGAACTTGACTGGCCTGCACAGAGCCCTGACATCAACCCCATCGAACACCTTTGGGATAAATTGTAACACAGACTGCGAGCCGAGCGTAATCGCCCAACATCAGTGCCCGACCTCACTAGTGCTCTCGTGGCTGAATGGAAGCAAGTCCCAGCAGCAATGTTCCAACATCTAGTGGAAAGCCTTCCCAGAAGAGTGGAGGCTGTTATCGCTGCAAAGGGGGGGGACCAACTCCATATTAATGATCATGATTTTGAAATTAAATGTTCGACAAGCAGGTGTCCACATACTTTTGGTCATGTAGTGTATCTTCATAACACAACAATCACTTTGATTGTGATTTAGAATGAAGGTAGGCCTACATATTGTAAAGCGACTTTGGATAATTGAAAAGTGCTATATAAGTCCCATGTATCATTATTATTACATAATAAAGTGATTGTTGTGTCATAAATCAAATCAAGATTTATTTAGACAGTACATTATAGACTTGGAATGCAACAATGTTCTTTACAGGGGAAAAAAACAAATTAAAAAAACATTGAAAATAAAAGCTGAAACACTTACTACAAAAAAAATAACAAGATAAAAAAATGTTTTTAAGACTGACAAACTGAATAACTAAAAAGCACCGTAAGTAAAAACAAACATAAAAATATGTATTTTAAGATCTCTTAAATATGTCCACAGTTTCATCCCCCCTCAGGATCTCTGGCAGGCTATTCCAGAGGCTGGGGGCATAGTAACTAAAGGCTGCCTCTCCATGCCTCTTGGTCCTAGGCTTTGGGATAGTTAAAAGCCAGTGCCGGAGAACCTGAGGAACATACTGGGTACACAACTTAAAAGCATGTTTGACATGTATTGGGGTGCACAATCGTAGATTAATTTAGAAACCAATAGAAGAATCTTCAAATTAATTCTAAAACTCACAGGCAGCCAGTGCAGAGACCTTAAAACCGGAGTAACGTGTACTCTCCGTCTGGTCTTGGTCAGTACCCGTGCTGTAGCATTCTGTATGTTTTGCAGTTGACCAATGGCTTTACTGGGTAGACCAGACATGAGAGCATTACATTAGACAAGCATGCTTGTAATAAAAGCATGGGTCTCTGCTACAGCCTGAGAGAGAAACGGCCGCGCCGTGGCAATGTTCCTCAGGTGGTAAAAAGCTATTTTGGTGACATTCCTAATGTGTGATTCGAAATTTAGTTCCGAATAAATAATTACACCTAGGTTTTTTATCTGATGTTTTATATTTATTGCCCGTGAATTAAAATGTGCAGCTAGAGTCTCTCTCTGTGCTTTGGCTCCAATAATAAGTACCTTGGTCTTGTCTTGATTTAGCTGGAAGAAGTTGTGAGGTCCTAAACCAATTTAAAACTGAATCGGAGATAACAACCCACTTTCTAGCCTGTCCAGAAGGACATCATGGTCAACAGTGTCGAATGCAGCACTTAAATCTAAGATTACAAGGACAGAGAGCTGTTTGGCATCTGTGTTGGCTCCAAGATAATTTACCACTTTAACTAAGGCTGTCGCTGTGCTGTGGTGGGCATGAAAACTAGATTGGAATATTTCCAAAATATAGTTGGCACTTAAAAAATAATTTAGCTGTTTGAAAACCAATTTATCCAGAACTTTTCTTAAGAATGGAAGGCTGGAGATTGGCCAACAATTGCTAAGAGCTAAAGAATCTAGATTACTTTTCATCAGAAGGGGTTTCAACATAGCCGTTTTTAGTGCAGTGGGGAAAGTGCCTGTGAACAGGAAGTGAGTAACAATTCTTCAGATATGCAATTTAAACTGTTTTGAAGAAGGTGGTGGTATCAAGAAGGCAGGTAGAAGGCTTAAATTGTGATATCACTTTCCTGAGCATGTCTGTGTCAACCAGGGAAAATAAATCTATAGTGCCTTTGCGTGGTAGGCTAGGGCACATATCAAACTTCTCATCAGGTCTTGCTTGACTGATACCCAGCCTAATGTTGGTTATCTCTAAAAGTATGCTGTCATCCCATCACATTTAGATGTGGAGGAAAGTTTGCATAGGCTTGCAGGGGTTGGATTTATCAAGCCATCTATGGTCGAGAAGAGCACTCTCAAATTATTCAGATTAATAGTGATCATGTTAGAAAAATTAGCCAGTCTGTCATTTCTAATTGCCTTGTTATATATGCCAAGTTACTCAAAATATCATAATGGCCCTACCAACTTCGACTCTCTCTGCTTCTGCTGTCTTTCTGAAATGTATCTTTAATTGACTAGTTTCCTCACTCATCCAAGGGGCTCTCCGTTTGGATGTGGCGCCTTTTCAACTTTACTGGAGCTATGGCATTAATGGTTGCGCTTAATTTGCTATTAAAGTCATCAACTAAATCCTCACAAGAGGAAGGCAGAATAGGTGGTGGAGTATTGTTCATACACAATCAAATCTGTAGCAACTTCAGAGGTAAGATAGCGTCTCTTAATAACGCGTTGGGCAACAAGGTAGTAAAAAATACACAGATCAGAAAGTAACAACAATTCAGGAGGATATGTCAATAGAAAGTGCATTGGTAACCAGGTCAAGAGTATGGCTGCGGCTATCAAAACACTGAACAAACAGACAGGCTAGCTAAATAGAATAGATGTCGAATACAACATGTAGGCTTTCAAGGCAGGATTGTAGGCTCTGCTGTCAATGCTTTTGTAAGAGACTAACGTTATTCCTTATCTTGCACAAAATCATGTAAATTAAGTTACGAAGTAGGCACATTTTTATGATTTTATCAACACGCAAACTGAAGGCAATGTTCGATAAACATGTAAAATTACCTGTCTTTCCAGAGGGCGGAACTTTAGAAAGCTGATGGGATGGAAGGCGCGCGTTGAAGTTGTTGCGCAACAAGGGATGTTCTACATCAACATGCAGACTGTGACGCGTGCAACATAGTGACAACTTCTACTTGGCCAGCTCCGAAGAAAGTTTGAATTGCACCTGTTTAGATTTCTGTGTTGCTGTATTTCTCAGCTGGCATCTGTCGCATGCAACACCATTTACCGCGAAGGAAGTACGTCACTTCCAGCTTTCAGTGCGGGAAAATCCTTCTCTGTGCATATGCGATTTGAAATGGTTTGCCCTCTCCCGCCAAAATTCTGAAATTTAGAAACGGCATAGACTTTTTGATGTTTTATTTATTATACAGTGGGCCTACTTGCATTTGAGTACCAAAACATGGTCTATTTTGAATAAGGCCTAGGGATTTATAAATATGTTAGTGTAAATGTCCAATGAAAATCTCACTTTTAAAAGTTACTATCCTGCGATTTTAGCATGTCAATCTTGTTGGGGCACACTCAACATTTTTTATATGCATGCCAGCAAAGTCACAACACTAAACAATACATTCATTGCACTATAAAGGTGACAAACGGTGCCCATAAACTGTTAGGGCCTACATAAAGCTGTCCCAACAGCAGGGCTTTCTTTTCAGCACCATGGAGTGAATCCTTAACACAGTCACACCTGGCTATCAGTGGAGCCTTGTCTGGCAGCAAAAACAGTTAATTCAGCCTCATTTATTGCCTTTTTAAACAAATGTGGTTTTTATTGACAATTGAAATTTACAAACTATGGCATAAGAGAATGATGAGAATAAGAGGCAATCCGTCATTTCGATTAACACATTATTGAGTGAGGTAAAACAGACGTAGTCAATATAACTATTTGTTCCGCACTTTTGAAATGTACAGTGACAGAATTCAGAACATGGACTGTTCTTACAGTGTTGTCCCTGTACACCAAGTCAGAACTGTAGGATAAATAAAGGGGGCATATAAGCAGACAATGAAAGCTCTTAAAATATTCAATGACTACATTTGTCTAAAACAGGCTATAGGCTACATGTGCACCACAAGCTCAGAACAGTAGGCTAAGTTATAAGGGGGAAAGGGACCAAATTATTAGGGTGAGGCACATGGGCTACTAACAGCTTACTACACAACATACACTTAGTATTACTTTCTTAGCTACATTATACATATCTCCCTGGCATATTACATAATTTATGCAGCGGCATACAAAACATTTTTGGACTCACCTTGTTGTGCTGTGCTCACTTGAACAGGAAGGTGGCGCCGCAGTCCTTCTTGTGGGCAAATTTTGTCATCAAACTTTGTCATCAATGTCTGGCAATCTCTGGATTTATGATGCTTTCAAGACAACTGGAAATTCTGAAAAAAAACAAGGTCGGATCATGACGTCAGTGATCTTCAGGTCGGGGCTCTGGAAAGAGGCCTGAGTTCCTGACATGGAATTCCAAGTTGGAATAACATTCAAAATGTATTTTCCCAGTCGAAGCCTGTTTTTTGTCAGAGTTCCCAGTTGTCTTGAACTCACTGAAGTCTGAGATTTCCCAGTTCCGAGTTTCCAGTTGTTTTTAACACGGCAGAAGTCATGCTGGATTGACAGCATGGCCAATGTATTCAATCTTTCCTGGCCCATGGTGTTGCATGTGAATGTTTATCCTTTTAAGGTTTATCCTATTCAGCTCTCCACTGAATAGCAGGCTAGTGATTGCTTTGCAATGCTTTCAATTAGCCACTGATTCCTTCCAAACCACTCTTTGTTGAATTTGCCATTTCCAACTTGTTGTGTAATGTTTATGTCCAATGGCCGATGAGCACCGATGCGTTTTATCTATAATTTTGCTTCATATGACAAGGATTGAAAAGGATTTGCCAGTAGATTGCCGACTTGATTCATGGCGATGACTGTTTGTCTAGCTTGCTAGCTAATATTTTGAAAGTAGCTACGGTAGATAGCTACGGTAGGTATAATGTTATTTGATGTCATTTTATCTATGGCCAATGACATTGAGCCTTATTGGATGGGCACTTCTAATGTAAATCTATGGCAGCACACAAGGGGTTTGAGTACAAAAAAAAAAAAAAAAAAGTATGAATGTATGTACTTGTAAGTCGCTCTGGATAAGAGCGTCTGCTAAATGACTTAAAATGTAAATGTAAAAATGTTTGAATTTTCGAGTTCTCCCTGTAGATTTTTCGGTGACGTAGTTTCACCATGAGTGACAAAACACTGAGCCAATCACGGCGCAACTAGAGAACATTACCAACCCCTACACTCGTTATTTTCCGCTGGCTGCCCCACCACCACAGAAAGCAGCACACCATATGTGAATTGATTGCCCCCCATCTATCGTCGGAGTTCATACTGCTAGGTGACCTAAATTGGGATATACTTAACACCCCGGCCATCCTACAATCTAAGATAGATGCCCTCAATCTCACACAAATTATCAAAGAACCTACCAGGTACAACCCCAAATCCGTAAACATGGGCACCCTCATAGATATCATCCTGACCAACTTGCCCTCTAAATACACCTCTGCTGTTTTCAACCAGGATCTCAGCGATCACTCCCTCATTGCCTGCGTCCGTTATGGGTCTGCGGTCAAACGACCACCCCTCATCACTGTCAAACGCTCCCTAAAACACTTCTGCGAGCAGGCCTTTGTAATCGACCTGGCCCGGGAATCCTGGAAGGATATTGACCTCATCCCGTCAGTAGAGGATGCCTGGTTGTTCTTTAAAAGTGCTTTCCTCACCATCTTAAATAAGCATGCCCCTTTCAAAAAATGTAGAACTACGAACAGATATAGCCCTTCACTCCAGACTTGACTGCCCTTGACCAGCACAAAAACACCCTGTGGCGTACTGCACTAGCATCGAATAGTCCCCGCGATATGCAACTTTTCAGGGAAGTCAGGAACCAATACACACAGTCAGTTAGGAGAGCAAAGGCTAGCTTTTTCAAACAGAAATTTGCAACCTGCAGCATTAATTCCAAAAAGTTTTGGGACACTGTAAAGAATAAGAGTACCTCCTCCCAGCTGCCCACTGGACTGAGACTAGGAAACACTGTTACCACTGATAAATCCACGATAATCGAGAATTTCAATAAGTATTTCTCTACGGCTGGCCATGCTTTCCACCTGGCAACCCCGACCCCGGCCAACAGCTCGGCACCCCCCGCTTCTCCTTCATCCAAATCCAGACAGCTGATGTTCTGAAAGAGATGCAAAATCTGGATCCCTACAAATCAGCTGGGCTAGACAATCTGGACCCTCTCTTCCTAAAATTACCCTCACTAACTTTAAGCGTCAGCTGTCAGAGCAGCTTAGCGATCGCTGCAGCGGTACACAGCCCATTTGTAAATAGCCCATCCAACCAACTTCCTACCTCATCCCCATATTTGTTTTTCTGCTCTTTTGCACACCAGTATATCTACTTGCACATCACCATCTGCACATATATCACTACAGTGTAAATTGCTCAATTGTAATTACTTCGCCACTATTGGCCTATTTATTGCCTTACCTCCTTACCTCATTTGCACACACTGTATACAGATTTTTCCATTGTGTTATTGACTGTATGTTTGTTTATCCCATGTGTAACTTTGTGTTGTTGTTTTTGTCGCACTGCTTTGCTTTATCTTGGCCAGGTCGCAGTTGTAAATGAGAACTTGTTCTCAACTGGCCTACCTGGTTAAATAAAGGTGAAATTAAAAAAGCACTGAGCTAGGCTGAAACTCCTTACTCAAGAAAGCGAAAAAGAAACCATGTTTGAATGCGGCTTAACTCAATTATTATTCTTTTTTACATTGTTTGCAAACTGATATGTGACACGTATTAATGCCAAAATAACATGCAAAACAGACATCAAAAAAGAATACAACATTTATATATTTTTTATTTTGCTAAACAGGTGGGGCTGAAAACAGGTGGGGCTCTGCCTGAATGACGGGTCGCCACTGGTTAACTCATACCCAGATAATGTTGTATATTCATGTTTTTGGCCAAAGCATAAATTGGAGAGAAAAAAAACACTTCAAAAACCTCACCTCAAACAGATGTTTAAAAAATGCTAGCTATTTCATCATAGAGGATGTCATCTTGAGGAGGATGAGCTGGCCAATCAACAGTCTACTTGTACGAATATTGTTAATAACCAGTAAACACCCATTCTTTTGTTGTGGTAAGTCCACACCATTCCAACACAGAAAAGCTGCTTTTCAACATACTTAATTACCATTTGTTGGAAGGAAAACTATTACACTCATATTGTAATTAATTATAGGTTATATTTAATAGAAATCAGGAAACACTGGACAGTTACTTTAAAGGGTAAATTACAGAAAAATGTAATAGTAGCATATACTAACCAATTGCATAAGTTGGCTAGCCTATTCATAACTGGCTGTTCATGACTGCACATATAGAGAATGCAATAATACATTGACCAACATTTGACTCGGTAATGCACATTTTATTACAGTATGGGCTACTCGTTGCATGAGCACATTTGGAAAATGGTAGAATGACTTGTATTGAAATAATTATTGTGCCTTGACATAGGCACTTATAAAATGTAGGGTTTTATAAGTGCCTATGTCAAGGCACAATAATTATTTCAATTTCATTGGCCAAGCAGGTGTCCAGATGGGCAGTGCATGTTGGGAAGGGCCATATTTACAGAATGCTTAATTTAGACTTCATGACATGGCTTATAAACAAATTATATAAATGGTTTATTTAAATGAGGCACGACATGTGCAGTTTCCATTACAATGAGTCACTGCTGTTGACATCAGACAGTGAGTTAAATTTTCTTTCTTCTTCTGAAACATGTTCTTTACCTTAACTTTTCAACTTGTAGGAAAACACCAGACTTTACAACACAAGTCCATGGTTTTATATCTTACACATGCATGCCCTGAGTATCAGATGTGTCCATTTATGTTCCTGTTGTGCAGATTACACAGTGCAGTCAGCTAACGAAAGGTTATGTGATGTAGGCCTAATTGTGAAGCAAACTGGCCTGGTTAAATGCCCAGTCCAAAACAGTGTATGTGTGTGTGTGTGTGTGTGTGTGTGTGTGTGTGTGTGCATAGTCTTATTCATAAATCTATGCTTGTGTGCGTGTTTGATGCCTCCAACTACAGGTGTCTGTTGTTGCTGCTAAGCAGTTTGGGGTAGGCCGTCCCAATGGAGCGCCCGTGCCTGACCACCACCACCTCCAGCTGACATTCGTCAATGTTGACCACCACTGTGGTGCTCCGATGTGTGTTGATGAGGAAGATGATGGTGTAGAGGGCCATCTCAAACTCCGGACTGGCCCCCACGAAGGCACTGCCCACCGGCTTCACCAAACCGTGCCAGCTGAACTGGAGGTTCAGGACGTGGTCGTCTTGGTCAGGCTGTGTGTGTGTGAGTAAGTGAGAAAGAGTGGGGGACATCTTTGTTAGACAAAAGTAAATTCATAAAATTGGTTTGTGTGGGTTGGGAACAAACATAATTTAACATGAGTTGGACATGTTTAAAGCTGCAGTGAGAGTGAAGGTTTTGATATCCTGTCAAAGTAAAGGTAATTTTGATCAATGTTACATGTTTGAAAAGGGCTGTTAGGACTCTTACTATGTCATGGTCCCTGGCTTTGTATCCCTTGTAGTCCAAATTCCTGCTCTTCTCCTGCAGGTAGAACTGGACCCAGTTATGGAAACCAGCAATCTCATTTCCGAATTTAGTCTCTCCAACAAACACATGCTCAAATCCGCACGAGTCCTTACTGTCAAATGAACAACAGACTGGGATAAGACACATTTCACACAAAGTAACAAACAAAAATGTGGCGGCAATTCCAATGTTATTTCAAACTCCAGAAATGGTGGTCAAAAAGTTTCTCAACAAACAGCCGAACTGCTGGAGAGAAGCAGTGAACAAGTGACAGGATATGGTCCACATCTTCTGGACATAAAAAAATACCGGTGAGCTGGAATTACAACAATAAACAGGTCATTAAATATATAATTAGATAAGGACCCACTATGTATCATACTTAGAGCAATATCAGAAAGTTTCCTCAGTGGTGGACAATGTAAAAAGTGGCTTATTACCTGACTCTTCCCTACAAATCAACACATGTTGGATCTAGTGGGCAAAATTACGTTGAAAAAATGTCTAAAATACACATTTTCCGGACGTTGAAATCTGGTTCATTTTCGGTTCTGAATGAAAGTTGAAATATGTACTTTACGGATGTTGAAAACATGTATTTTTTCAGTAATTGTTTCTATGGACAAATTTCAACCGTATATAATGTATCTACATGTCAATGAAGAAAGCATTATATCACATTCAAAATAGTTATTTCCAATTAAAGTAAGAATCATTTCTATAACTAAAGATTGCAGTATGGAATATTTATTACTGTCCCCATCTTTCACTTGCGCTTACTTTAGCCTTTTTAAACGCTTTAAAAGTCTTCTGTCAAAACCAACAGAACACTTCAACTACAACAACATTCTCAGTAACGGTTACAGAAATGTTTTACTTGCTATGAACCTAATATGTGGTTATTTATCTATGGTTAGTTGAATGAAAGTTGAATGTAAGTCGCTCTGGATAAGAGTGTCTGCTAAATTACCAAAATGTAACTGTAAATGTAAAAATGAACACTTGCAAAGCACACTTATTCTAACGAGCTCCGCACCCAAACAAGACCAAATTTGGTCAGTCCGGACCAGACCAAATCTAAACCAATCATAGATGTCTATGTTTCACAAGTTTGGATAGCAGAGTACAGTCCTGTACAGTACAGTAAAGTTCAGTACAGTACAATAGAGTACAGTCAAGTACAGTATAGTATAGAGGTGAGAACATTTAAATGTTAAAATTGTTAAAGAAAATTGGGATCCTTAACATTAACAAAAATCCCAAACCGAAAAACGATATTTAACAATGTTATTTATTTATTTATTTACCCCACAACATTAAATCACAGTGCAATTATCACAAAACATATTATTAACTGTGTTGTAGCGTACCTATTCGATAGGCTATAAAGGCCTGGGGAAAGTTGTGTAATATAAATAAAACCCTCCTCTCTCCCTCGCGCTGGATCGCCTGGGGGTGAATTCATTATGCCGATTCTGTTGCAAAACGTTTCTAACATGGAACGGGAAGGGACCTACCTGAATTTGCCCAATAGAAACTCTCATTTTAGTTGCAAAATTAGCTAATGATGCAAGTGTGTGTTCCGTCTTCAGTCTGTTGCGTGTAGAATATCCTAGCCTATTCATTGATGATAGGCCTTGCTAGGGGGAAAACACCCTATTCATTACCAGTGTTGGGAAAGCTACTCTGAAAATATAGTTTACGAAGCTACTAATTACTTCACACTGGAAGAAGTTGAGCTACACCAAAGCTACCCTTAAAAAAACATAGTTTACTTAACCGTCACGGACACAGACATCTTGCATTCGGACAAGCTAAACACCTTCTTCAGTGCCACCGACACCACGCTACCAAGGACTGTGGGCTCTCCTTCTCCGTGGCCGAGGTGAGTAAGACATTTAAGTGTGTTAACCCTCGCAAGGCTGCTGGCCCAGACGGCATCCCTAGCCGCGTCCTCAGAGCATGCACAGACCAGCTGGCTGGAGTGTTTATGGATATATTCAATCTCTCCTTATCCCAGTCTGCTGTCCCCACATGCTTCAAGATGCCCACCATTGTTCCTGTACCCAAGAAATCAAAGGTAACTGAACTAAATGACTATCGCCCTGTAGCACTCACTTCTGTCATCATGAAGTGCTTTGAGAGACTAGTCAAGGATTATATCACCTCTCTACCTTACCTGACACCCTAGACACACTTCAATTTACTTACCGCCCAATATATCCACAGACGATGCAATCGCCATCGCACTGCACACTGCCCTATCCCATCTGGACAAGAGGATTACCTATTTAAGAATGCTGTTAATTGACTATAGCTCAGCATTCAACACTATAGTACCCTCCAAGCTCATCATTAAGCTCGGGGCCCTGGGTCTGAACCCCGCCCTGTGCAACTAGGTCCTGGACTTCCTGATGGGCCGTCCCCAGGTGGTGAAGGTAGGAAACAACACCTCCACTTCGCTGATCTTCAACACAGGGGCCCCACAAGGGTGTGTGCTCAGCCCCCTCCTGTACTCCCTGTTCACCCATGACTGTGTGGCCTCGCACGCCTGCAACTCAATCATCAAGGTTGCAGACGACACAACAGTAGTAGGCCTGATTACCAACAATGACGAGACAGCCTACAGGGAGGAGGTGAGGGCCCTGGAAGTACGGTGCCAGAAAAATAAACTTTCACTCAACGTCGACAAAACAAAGGAGCTGATTCGTGGACTTCAGGAAACAGCACAGGGAGCACCCCACTATCCACATCGACGGGACCACAGTGGAGAAGGTGGAAAGCTTCAAGTTCCTTTGCGTACACATCACTGACAAACTGAAATGGTCCACCCACACAGACAGTGTGGTGAAGAACTCAAACTCAGGATGCTGAAGAAATTTGGCTTGGCACCTAAAATCCTCACAAACTTTTACAGATGCACAATCGAGAGCATTCTGTTAGGCTGTATCACCGCCTGGTACGGCAAATGCACTGCCCACAACCGCAGGGCTCTCCAGAGGGTGGTGCGGTCTGCCCATCGCATCACCGGATCAAACTACCTACCCTCCAGGACACCTACAGCACCCAATGTCACAGGAAGGCTATACAGATCATCAAGGACAACAACCACCCAAGCCACTGCCTGTTCACCCTGCTATCATCCAGAAGGCGAGCATCAGTACAGGTGCATCAAAGCTGGGACCAAGATACTGAAAAACAGCTTCTATCTCAAGGCCATCAGACTGTTAAATAGCCATCAGTAGCACCTTAGAGGCTGCTGCCCTATATACATAGACTTGAAATCACTGGCCACTTTAATAATGGAGCACTGGTCACTTTAATAATATTTACATATCTTGCATTACTCATCTCATATGTATATACTGTATTCTATTCTATTCTACTGTATCTTAGTCCATGCCGCTCCGACATTGCTCGTCCAAATATTTATATATTCTTAATTCCATTCCTTTTCTCTGGTTTTGTGTGTATTGTGTGTATTGTCGTGAAATTGTTAGATATTATTTGTTCGATATTACTGCACTGTTCGAGCTAGAAACACAAGCATTTCACCACACCCGCAATAGCGTCTGCAAAACACGTATATGTGACCAATAAAATTTAATTTAATTTAAAATTACTCTGGAAAAAGTTGTTCACTACATCCAAACTACTTTGTGGTAAAATATCATATCTGAAATCTAAAATGTCTTAAGACTACAAATTGCAAGAACAGATCACTCTGAAGTCAGATGTTAACAGAATGTGTAATTTAGCCTATTAAACACAAAAACTATAGTTCAAGTGAGAATAAGGCAGGTTTCACGCCAAAAAATAAAGGACATTTTTGCCTTCAAAAAACGTAGTGTGTAGTTCCAGTTGTTAACTCCACTACTACATGGCAGAAAAGTAACCACTGACAACACAACCAAGATTTGAATTTAGTTCATCTACCACCAAGCTACTGCAAAATGTAGAAAAATTACTAGTTGAAATACATGTAGTTCACTACTCCCCAACACCGTTCCTTACAAAAACCTTGATGTATTTGGAGACTTCCAAGTTCAGATCAGTGCAGATGAATGTCTACACTTTCTCCTGGGACACTGTGTTTCAAATAAAGAGTGTTAGCTGAACAAATCCTGCATTCAATACAAGTTTCCGGGATGGACATGATTGCAGCAAAAGTGAGTTTAGTTTGTGTTTGATGAATGTTTTAAACCCTGTAGATTATGTGAATTATTTAATTGTTATCTTTATGCGTATGCGTATGTGAAATGTCAGAACTCATCTTCTCTCCTTTGACAAATTATTTGCTTTTTGACATTCTGTTTGCCATGAGCACTTGTTCACTGTGTACCATGTCATATTTAATTATCATTTGTGCATCCCTTTGATAGTATGTTGTTTATTGCAGAACTAGCATACGTTGTACCTTGTAACAATTGCAGCATGTTTTCTGTGAGTGCACACTATGGTGTGCACTAATGAATACTCCCCAATTCTTACCTTCCACTTCTGTAGTAGAGGTCGAACCAGATGGTGTACAGCTGACGCTTGAACGTCCTCAGGTCTGATTGGGAGTGGCCCTTGCTAACCAGATACCTGTGGGCATGCTGTGGGAAAAACATACATAAATAAATTCACCAGGTGACACACACCAAGCTCCTCTCTGTCCATATTGTCAATGTGAGATGTCACAATGACTAATAGTCTTATGCATAAGAGGGTAAAACACAATTTGACAGAAATTGTGTTTTACTTGCCTGTTATAATTTTCTTAGAAATGTTCATCTCAAAATGATAAGTTGTATTAAACACATTTTGAACATGTGTCCCAACAGGCTGTAAGGTCTTTATTTGAGAAAGAGGCCCCAGCCAAGACAGCGTGCCAAGACTCCCCAGATGTTTTAGATGTACTGCATTGTGTTTTTCTCCTAACATCGTGGCCATGGGCATCCAAGAACAGAGTGTGACAAGAAGAGCCAATACTCCCTCTGGAGTTTGGTTTCACAGAGTAGCTGGGAGTCCACTCACAAACACTCTTTTCAGGCAAACCCAAAAGCACTTATGCACATAGCTTAGGGCTGGGAATTGCCAGGGATCTCACAATACTTTGGTGCCAATATGATTTGTATTGCGATTCTATATCACAATTCTATATGTATTGCAATTTGATACTGCGATTTTATTGTGATCTGATGTTCCAAACATATTGCTCACTATATGTCTGCTGCAGAGGAACAAGTAATAATTTCTACATATCTTGCATTACCCATCTCATATGTATATACTGTATCCTATACTATTCTACTATATCTTATTCTATGCCGCTCTGACATTGCTCGTCCATATATTTTTATATTCTTAGTTTCATTCCTTTACTAGATTTGTGTGTATTGGTATAAGTTGTGTAATTGTTAGATATTACTTGTTAGATATTGCTGCACTGTCGGAGCTAGAAGCACAAGCATTTCGCTACACCCGCAATAACATCTGCTAAACATGTGTATGTAACCAATAGAATTTGAATTGATTTGAAGAGAGCCATGAGAAAACAAGTTTTTGAGAAAAAAGTGTTCAAAACATGTTTTATTTGTTTTTATGAATCGATATTTGGAAGTCACAGTATCGAAATGGAATCGGCGAAAATATACAATACTTCTGAAGCGAACCTCAGCCACGCTCTTAACAACTGAGCCACACAGGACCACTATACCAATTGTAGGCAATTTAGGTGACAAGGTGACATGTTCTGCTGTACCTTCATGACCTCCGTGTTCAGAACGGCATCCAGGAAGAGATTGTTCTCTGTGACCTCCTCTCGGCTGACATGCTCTGCCACGCCTGTTGACCTCTCATAGTTGTCCAGGAGCTTCATGAAGCCTGCAGCGGAATGTCGTTGAAGACATCAAAGAACAGATTTAAAGTCACAGAAAGCCATTAGAAAGGCATTTGAAAGTAACAGAAAGTAATTTTTAAGTAATTCTAAAGTCTCAGAAAAACACGAACAAGTGTAGTCTATTTGAGACTACTTCAGTTCACAGAGTCTATAACAATTTGTTTGCCAATTTTGATGTAGTCACAGATACTTACGGGAGAAGGTAGTAATGGTCTTCAGTTTGTTCTCATTGACATTGGAGAATAGAGGCGATGAGGCATGGTCCCTGGCATGGTTACTGCCTTGAGAGACATAGCCAGCTTTACCCTGGAGTGGACGATATACAGATACACCAACAACTAAACACTTCCCTCATGTCAAAATAACATAGGCTAGACATTCTTCTTATGAGATGTATTTCAGTATAAGGACAGGAGTTTTTCTTGAGCAAGCCTACATCTTAGGGAGGGGTATGTTAGTAGGGACTGGAATTTTTCCTGAGCAGGCCATTTTAGGAGGGACATTTCAGGGGTTTTCCTGTCCAGGAGGCCTACTTATGAGGGGCAAATTAGGGCCAGGAGCTGGTTCCCGTCCAGCTCCTAATTATAGCCTGTAACTAATAATGGAATGTGTGTCAGGTAAGGTGGTCAGGGAAAACTCTAGTCATGGGGGCCCTAGTCATATCCCACCTGCACAGAGATGGTATAGTCAGTTCCAGGCTTCATGCGGTTCACATCCAGCTTCCAGAGCTCATTGAAGAGATCTGACAACTCTTGGTTTATTGCCTGACTACAACAACAGGAGAGCAAAACATGTTTTATAATAAAGTGTAATAATTATGTTATAAGTATATAATAATCACAAATAGAAATATTGTAATAACCAGATCAGTAATGTCCATGTAAACAATAGTTACTAAGGCTTTTATATCCATGTTGAACCCATCATGATTCTGAATGACGCAACACTGAACTGGGATCTTTACTCTACCCCAGGTTTGTTTTGTTTTTCTTAAAATTGCCTATTGTAAAAGCATTTTGGTGTCTGAGAAAAGCACTATTAAAATACTATGTATTATTTGTACATTTCTAAAAACGCAGACCCTTGAAAGTAGTCATGAACCAATACTGTTTGTCTATTCATTGGATTTGCTTTTAATTCTTTTGATTTCTGTTATTATTGTATAATACAGAATATTTTAGGAATATCCACATTCATACAATAATAACAGTAAATGCAATGAAATCGGATGGTTTAAACTAAAGGCTACATTGGACTGGATTATGTGCTAGATTATCAGAAACACAGATGAACAGTAGAGTGAGCAAACTTCATCTCCAGTGATTCATATACCTTGCTGCATCCAGAGGGGGGAACACCACTGCCAGCAAAATGACAAGCAATCCACAGCCTAGCAAAGCAGACCTGTAGATTACACAATTTTAAACATAATATTGTGGTAACAGATTTCCATAGAAAGTTTTTAAAACGTGGATGCATACAATTCTTTTAATAAATCAAAAAAGTTTTAAAAAACTAACTCTAAATTAACTGATTGACTCCATGGTCAATCCATAACCTATTGACAATCACTATTGAAATATGTTGGTTATGCATGTAGTGCATGTTTTGGACTTTTCTCACTACTCTATGGCAATAACATACATAACAACATTCTTCATAAATTACGCAATGGAGAACAGAACAGAGTGCAAACACAGGCAAAATTCTCAACTTGTTCAGACATGGTTCAGTCAGTGATGTTTTTAAATGAATGCAGTGAAAGTTATACTGTGATTCTAAAAAAAAACTACGTTTCAGAGTAAAAACCTTTATGTAAAACAAAACGTTATCTTACCGAGGTGCCATAGTACCTCCAAATGTAGGCTTTTGGTAGTTTACAATTTTCGAGGTCCAAAGGTATGCTGTGTTCAAAGTTGTCTTGTACGATTGCAACAATAACTCTGCCACTCCACCCGAAACACGGTATGTACATACAGTCGACAAAAATACATTGTCACAAACCGCGCGTGCGCATAGAGGAACAAACTGTGTAGCAAATGGCTGTGGTAATAAGTAGGCTACAGCCAAAGCACTCTTGCATTTCTGTCGAAAATAGTCACAACAGCAATTTTTTTTGGCGGACTGGTCATTTATTTTTATTCAAATAACAGGCCTCTTAATAAAGATGCCCTATCCAGAAATCGCTCCGCCATTTCCTGGTTGCTAAACTTCTAATTGTTCGCTTAATTTCAGTGTATGTGACAAAACAAGCAAGTAACGTTATAGTGTAGAAAATGACATAGTGTAGAAAATGACTGTACCATCTAAAGCGCTGTGAAATATCTTTACCATAACCAAAAATATATTATGTTCAGCTGTTTGAAGCTGGTGTATTAAACCAAAAGTAAAAGACGCAAAAACAGTGCTCGTAGTGACTGGGGACTTTAAGACCTCTACAGGATGGGTGTCCCTATACCGGGACAGTTGAGCTAACGTGCGCTAATGTGATTAGCATGGCAGTTGTAAGTAACAGCAAACTTTCCAGGACATAGACATGTCTTATATGGGCAGAAAGCTTAAATTCTCATGAATCTAACTGCACTGTCCAATTTACAGTAGCTACTACAGTGAAAAAATACCATGCTATTGTTTGAGGAGAGTGCTGTGCTCTGGTTTGTCATCCTGAGGGCCCCAGAGATAAAATGTTGCATAGTTTTGTTTGATAAAATCTATTTTTATATTCAAATGTAGGAACTGGGTTCTACAGTTTGAACCCCTGCTGTCTCTGGCTCCATACCCATCCCGCCCGGGTCATCTAGATGTATAAGCTAATGATCCATCATGTATGACTATCCTGGGAGTGTGTAAACTTCAATTTTGTATTACCATATAATTTTTGTATGTTCTCTATAGTTATGTACTTGAAAATGTATCAATTGATCAATTCAGCACATTTGGGCAGACTTGATACAAAATATTGTCCAGTATTGCCATGCTTCACTGGATCAATCTGAAACTTTGCAAACACACTGCTGTCATTTAGTGGCCGTAATCTAAATTGCTCCTAAACTGCAATAATACATTATGGCATCTCTCTTGAATTTCAAAGATGATGGAACAAAAAATAACATTATTATGTATTATCTTTTACCAGATCTAATGTGTTCTATTCTCCTACATTCATTTCACATTTCCACAAACTTCAAAGTGTTTCCTTTCAAATAGATATGCATATCCTTGCTTCAGGTCCTGAGCTACAGACAGATAAATTTGGGTATGTCATTTTATGCAAAAATTGAAAAAAAGGGTATGATCCTTAAGTGTTAGTGCAGACAAACTTAAATCCTTTAGACCTAATTTCTACCAGCATGTCACATGTGCAACCAGAGGAAAAAAATCTCTAGACCATCTTTACTCCACGCACAGAGAGACGCGTACAACTCTCTCCCTCGCCCTCCATTTGGAAAATCTGACCAAAATTCTATCCTCCTGATTCCTGCTTACAAACAAAAACTAAAGCAGGAAGTACCAGTGACTCGCTGACTACAGAACTGGTCAGATGATGCGGATGCTATGCTACAGGACTGTGCTAGTACAGACTGGAATATGTTCCAGGATTCATCCAATGGCATTGAGGAGTATACCACCTCAATCACCGGCTTCATCAATAAGTGCTTCGACGACGTCATCCCCACAGTGAGCGTGCATACATATCCCAACCAGAAGCCATGGATTACAGGCAACATCCGCACCGAGCTAAAGGCTAGAGCTACCGCTTTCAAGGAGCGGGACACTAATCTGGATGCTTATAAGAAATCCCGCAATGCCCTCCGACGAACATCAAACAGGCAAAGTGTCAATACAGGACTAAGATTGAATCCTACTACACCGGCTCTGACGATCGTCGGATGTGGCAGGACTTGAAAACTATTACGGACTACAAAGGGAAACACAGACGCGAGCTGCCCAGTGATGTGAGCCTACCAGATGGGCTAAATGCCTTCTATGCTCGCTTCGAGGCAAGCAAAACTGAAACATGCATGAGAGCACCAACTGTTCCGGATGACTGCGTGATCACGCTCTCCGTAGGCGATGTGAGCAAGACTTTTAAACAGGTCAGCATTCATAAGGCCGTGGGGCCAGACGGATTACCAGGACATGTACTCAGAGCATGCGTGGACCAACTGGCAAGTGTCTTCACTGACATTTTCAACCTCTCCCTGACCGAGTCTGTAATGCCTACATATTTCAAACAGACCACCATAGTCCCTGCACCCAAGAAAGTGAAGGTAACCTTCCTAAATGACTACCGCCCCGTAACACTCATGTCGGTAGCCATGAAGTGCTTTGAAAGGCTGGTCATGGCTCACATCAACACCATCATCCTGGAAACCCTAGACCCACTCCAACTCGCATACCACCACAACAGTTTCACAGATGACACTATCTCAATCCACACTGCCCTTTCACACCTGGACAAAAGGAACAGCTATGTGAGAATGCTGTTCATTGCCTACAGCTCAGCATTCAACACCATAGTGCCCACAAAGCTCATCACTCAGCTAAGGACCCTGGAACTAAACACCTCCCTCTGCAACTGGATCCTGGACTTCCTGACGGGCCGCCCCCCAGGTGGTAAGGGTAAGCAACAACATCTGCCACACTGATCCTCATCACGGGGGCCCCGCAGGGGTGCGTGCTTAGTCCCTGTTCACCCACGACTGCATGGCCAAGCACAACTCCAACACCATCATTAAGTTTGCTGACGACACAACCGACAACGATGAGACAGCCTACAGGGAGGAGGACAGAGACCTGGCAGTGTGGTGCCTGGACAACAACCTCTCCCTCAAGATGAGCAAGGCAAAGGAAATCATCATGGACTACAGGAAAAGGAGGGCCAAACACGCTGTAGTGGAGCGGGTCGAGAGTTTCAATTTCCTTGGTGTCCACCTCACTAACAAACCATCATGGTCCAAACAAACCAAGAAACT
This sequence comes from Salvelinus namaycush, assembly GCF_016432855.1. Classification (NCBI taxonomy): domain Eukaryota; kingdom Metazoa; phylum Chordata; class Actinopteri; order Salmoniformes; family Salmonidae; genus Salvelinus; species Salvelinus namaycush. The sequence continues at coordinate 45,297,404 of NC_052327.1, read as the reverse complement.
TGTGAAGAGGGCACAGCAACACCTTTCCCCCCTCAGGAGACTGAAACGATTTGGCATGGGTCCCCAGATCCTCAAAAAGTTCAACAGCTACACCTTCGAGAGCATCCTGACCGGTTGCATCTCCTTCTGGTATGGCAACTGCTCGGCATCCGACCATAAGGCGCTACAGAGGGTAGTGTGTACGGCCCAGTACATCACTTGGGCCAAGCTTCCTGTCATCCAGGACCTATATACTAGGCTGTGTCAGAGGAAGGTCCAAAAAATGGTCAAAGACTCCAGTCAACCAAGTCATGGACTGTTCTCTCTGCTACCATACGGAAAGAGGTACCGGAGCACCAAGTCTAGGTCCAAAAGGCTCCTTAACAGCTTCTACCCCCAAGCCATAAGAAGGCTGAACAATTAGTCAAATGGGTACCCGGACTATTTGCATTGATACCTCCCTTTGTTTTTACACTGCTGCTACTCGCTGTTTATTATCTATGCATAGTCACTTCAACCCTATCTACAAATTACCTCGACTAACCTGTACACCCGCACATTGACTCGGTACCAGTACCCCCTGTATATGCAGTACCGGTCAAAAGTTTTAGAACACCTACTCATTCAAGGATTTTTCTTTCATTTTTACTATTTTCTACATTGTAGAGTAATAGTGAAGACATCACAAATATGAAATAACCCATATGGAATCATGTAGTAACCAAAAAAGTGTTAAACAAATGAAAATATATTTTATATTTGAGATTCTTCAAATAGGCACGCTTTGCCTTGATGACAGCTTTGCACACTCTTGGCATTCTCTCAACCAGCTTCACTTGGAATGCTTTTCCAACAGTCTTAAAGGCGTTCCCACATATGCTGAGCACTTGTTGGTTGCTTTTCCTTCACTCTGCGGTCCTACTCATCCCAAACCATCTCAATTTGGTTGAGGTCAGGAGATTGTGTAGGCCAGGTCATCTGATTTAGCACTCCATCTCTCTCCTTCTTGGTAAAATAGCCCTTACATGGTCTGAAGGTGTGCTGGGTCATTGTCCCGTTGAAAAACAAATGATAGTCCCACTAAGCCCAAATCAGATGGGATTGCTGTGGTAGCCATGCTGGTTAAGTGTGCCTTGAATTGTAAATAAATTACAGTGTCATCAGCAAAGCACCCTCACACCATCACACCTCCTCCTCCATGCTTTACGGTGGGAAATACACATGCAGAGATCATCCATTCACCCACACCGCGTCTCACAATGACGCGGTTGGAATCAAAAATCTCCAATTTGGACTCCAGACCAAAGGACAAATTTCCACTTGTCTAATGTTTCTTGGCCCAAGGAAGTATATTCTTCTTATTGGTGTCCTTTAGTAGTGGTTTCTTTGCAGCAATTCGACCACGAAGGCCTGATTCACACAGTCTCCTCTGAACAGTTGATGTTGAGATGCTCTACAGAGTTCAAGTAGACACATTTATTTGGGCTGCAATTTCTGAGGCTGGTAATTCTAATGAATTTATCCCCCTTTTCCTGTGGCGGTCCTCATGAGAGCCAGTTTCATCATATCGCTTTATCGTTTTTGCACTTGAAGAAACTTTCAAAGTTCTTGAAATGTTCCGTATTGACTGACCTTCATGTCTTAAAGTAATGATGGACTGTCGTTTCTCTTCCCTTTTTTGAGCTGTTCTTGCCATAATATGGACTTGGTCTTTTATTAAATAGGGCTATCTTCTGTATACCCCCACTACCTTGTTACAACACAACTTATTGGCACAAATGCATTAAGGAAAGAAATTCCACAAATTAACTTTTAAGAAGGTACACCTGTTAATTGAAATGCATTCCAGGTGACTATTTCATGAAGCTGGTTGAGAGAATGCCAAGAGTGTGCAAAGTTGTCATCAAGGCAAAGCATGCCTATTTGAAGAATCTTAAATATAAAATATATACTGACACTTTTTTGATTACTACAGGATTTCATAGTTTTGATGTCTTCACCATTATTCTGCAATGTAAAAAATTGTAAAAATAAAGAAAAACCCCTGAGTGAGTAGGTGTTCTAAAACTTTTGACTGGTAATGTAGCTTCATAATTGTTATATTTTTTAAAATTATAATTGTATTATATTTTACTTTAGTTTATTTAGTAAATATTTTCTTAACTCTAATTTCTTAAAACTGCATTGTTGGTTAAAGGCTTGTAAGTAAGCAATTCACAGTAACCTGTTGTATACGGCGCGTGTGACAAATACAATTTGATTTTATTTCAGGTCGCCCAAAAAGTGACGTATTGCAGCTTTAATGTATTCTGTACAAATTAGGAACAACATACACTGAATCAGATCATATTATAAGTAAATTGAAAGCTTTATTTAGGGCACTAATAATAACACATCAACTACAGTAAATTAAATTAAATAGTCAACAACTGTTCAAATGCAAGGCAAATGCCTGATCTCCACCACTAAATTACAGTGCAGGTATAAATCCTGGTCATTGACATTTTTATCCTTAACGCTTGCATTCCACTATTGCCAAATTAAATAAATGAGAGGACAGCACTCAAACATTTGTTTAATTAATCAATGTTAAATGTCTGTTTTTCCTCAGCCAGCTCCTGAGTTTCCCAGGCCCATGTTGGTAGCAATCATCAACCTACTCTACTGAAATCTAAAATCTAAAATTTTACCTAGAGCAAACTTTTTAGTCTACAGTTGTGGCCAAAGGTTTTGAGAATGACAAATATTAATTTCCACAAAGTTTGCTGCTTCAGTGTCTTTAGATATTTGTCAGATGTTACTATGGAATATTGAAGTATAATTACAAGCATTTCATAAGTGTCAAAGGCTTTTATTAACAATTACATGAAGTTGATGCAAAGAGTCAATATTTGCAGTGTTGACCCTTCTTTTTCAAGACCTCTGTAATCCGCCCTGGCATGCTGTCAATTAACTTCTGGGCCACATCCTGACTGATGGCAGCCCATTCTTGCATAATCAATGCTTGGAGTTTGTCAGAATTTGTGTGTTTTTGTTTGTCCACCCGCCTCTTGAGGATTGACCACAAGTTCTCAATGGGATTAAGGTCTGGGGAGTTTCCTGACCATGGACCCAAAATATCGATGTTTTGTTCCCCGAGCCACTTAGTAATCACCTTTGCCTTATGGCAAGGTGCTCCATCATGCTGGAAAAGGCATTGTTCGTCACCAAACTGTTCCTGGATGGTTGGGAGAAGTTACTCTCGGAGGATGGGTTGGTACCATTCTTTATTCATGGCTGTGTTCTTAGGCAAAATTGTGAGTGAGCCCACTTCCTTGGCCGAGAAGCAACCCCACACATGAATGGTCTCAGGATGCTTTACTGTTGGCATGACACAGGACTGATGGTAGCGCTCTCCTTGTCTTCTCCGGACAAGCTTTTTTCCGGATGCCCCAAACAATCGGAAAGGGGATTCATCAGAGAAAATGACTTTACCCCAGTCCTCAGCAGTCCAATCCCTGTACCTTTTGCAGAATATCAGTCTGTCCCTGATGTTTTTCCTGGAGAGGCTTCTTTGCTGCCCTTCTTGACACCAGGCCATACTCCAAAAGTCTTCACCTCACTGTGCGTGCAGATGCACTCACACCTGCCTGCTGCCATTCCTGAGTGAGCTCTGTACTGGTGGTGCCGCGATCTCGCAGCTCAATCAACTTTAGGAGACGGTCCTGGCACTTGCTGGACTTTCTTGGGTGCCCTGAAGCCTTCTTCACAACAATTGAACCGCTCTCCTTGAAGTTCTTGATGATCCGATAAATGGTTGATTTAGGTGCAATCTTACTGGCAGCAATATCCTTGCCTGTGAAGTCCTTTTTGTGCAAAGCAATGATGACGGCACGTGTTTCCTTGCAGGTAACCATGGTTGACAGAGGAAGAACAATGATTCCAAGCACCACCCTCCTTTTGAAGCTTCCAGTCTGTTATTCAAACTCAATCAGCATGACAGAGTGATCTCCAACACTCACACCTGTGTTAACGAGAGAATCACTGACATGATGTCAGCTGGTCCTTTTGTGGCAGGGCTGAAATGCAGTGGAAATGTTTTTTTTGGGATTCAGTTCATTTGCAAGGCAAAGAGGGACTTTGCAATTAATTGCAATTCATCTGATCACTCTTCATAACATTCTGGAGTATATGCAAATTGCCATCATACAAACTGAGGCAGCATACTTTGTGAAAATGTATATTTGTGTCATTCTCAAAACTTTTGGCCACGACTGTAGAGCTAATGAAAAAGTGTTTCCCCCATTAGAGCCAAAATTTTAAAGACAATCAAAAATACTAAAACCATTTACAAGACTCTTAGATGAGTTGTGTTATTTTCCTTCAATGAAACCTCTAGTCATTCCTTCATTATGGAGTCACAGTAGTATCCAAGGTTCAGCTCAGCACCAATATATCATGCTGGAATATCAAGAGGATTTCCATGCAAAACACATTGTTCAGACTACATCAATAGCAGCCAGCTGTGAATGAGGTGGTTCAGTTATGGTTTCACATGAGCAGCATACTTTACTTCTGCCTGAACAGAACTGGAGGAGCAATGCTCCTGCCCCTAATGTATTTTACTTTTAATGCGTGTAAATGTGTTCATGTTCATCATGCTGCAAATAATGGCTTGTCAAACCTTTAATTTAAAGTGCACACAATGGGTAGGCTACAGTGTACACAGTTGTTCAATTTGGGCAACTACTAACAAAAATAAGGGTCTGTACGTGTTGACAAAAATAAGGGTCTGTACGAACATGGATGCTTTTAAATGGTATTGAATCTGCACTGCAGAGTAAAAATTACCTATACACTTTATGTTCTACATTTCCAAGCCTCCTACTTGAGCATTGAAAGACATCACTTAGTTTAAATTACTTTATTAACCTTAGAATTGGGTAAAACCTCAACCAGTACACAGTATACACTTCCTTCTCATGTGGTTAGGACGTTCCATAATAGAATCTTTGCTTTTGAGACATTCTTGCATTGCTTCAGCTCTCAACACGCTACAACGTAGCCTGGGTGCCAGTCACTTTCTACTCTCTTGTCAACTCCTTGTCACTCCAAACAATATGTTTGGCATGACAATTCCATAAGGAGTTGGCAAGAGAGCAGAAACAGACAGGCACCCAGGCTAGCTACAATACTCTGAAAATAACTATGCTATTTGGCAATTTTTAAGAATAGTTCTCAGTACAATGATAAAACAAAGTCTGTCTTCTGTTGGCAGGTGTACAACATTTTGGCTACAAGAAAGGCTTCAATAACATGCATTGATGACACTTAACAGGAATAATTTGCATTGAACTGTGTATTGTACTAAAATACATACAGTACGGTATCGGTGCCAATGCATGCAAAGAAACACCATTACTGGGAGTGTCTAGGATATGGCGCGATATGTTGAAAGTATAGAAATGATGCAGCTAATAGCCTGGTTTTCTGCATAAACCATATCAACTGTTTTGGGGCATACCACTTAACTTGGGCAAATCTGCACAGCATATACCGTTATTTTTCAACTGTCAGTAAGTTCGTTCAAAAGCCAAGCATATTCTTTAAAATTATATATTAGATTTTGCAATAGTCCTACAGTACATCTTACTGTAAAAAAAGTATGAGATATTGATATGGCTCACTTTAATACTTAATTCCACAGAAAGATGGCCAGTATACAAACAAGGATTACAAATGTCTCCAGTATCCAGCTGGCGTATTGCTCTGAAATAAATCCTCTCCCAATAGGTCTGTTAAAATGGATTGGCACCTTACAAAAACAGTTCACATGACATCAGACATGGTCTTGAATTTCTTTAAAATATAGATTTTTTATACCTCATCTAAAATACTAAAAGGAGTTCTGGTGCTTGCTCTGCGAGGGTTATAGGGGTTACGGTGGAGTCTGGAGTGTGTGCTAGTGGAGGACCCGGGTTGAAATCCGTTGAGCGTTTGCTTTAGCCTGCCTGGAGTGATAGATGGGCAGACTTTTCTATTCCCATTGTATTCCAACAGGCAAGCTCAAACAAGCACAGCTGAAGTATTTGAAATGATTTCAAATAGTATTTGAATCCTGGTCTGCTAGTGGAGAATGTTTCGTTCACAACGGCACTAGGGAACAGGGTCACATGGCGACGGTCAGCGTCACATGTTGGAATCGTCATCTGTTATGCTGGGGTTGGGTGAGTTGGAGAGCTCTTTGAAAAATTCATCGTCTTTCAGCATGCTCTGGAAACACAGGGACACAATGCATGAAATAATAAATTAATACTGGAGAATAAATGTAAGAACCTATATTTATGTCACAAATGCCTTACATATTTATACCGTGCCTTCAGAAAGTATTCATACCCCTAGACTTATTCCACAATTTAAAATTGATTTAATAGATGCCTTTCGCATTTATACACAATAATGACATTTTTTTTTTTAATGTTTGCAAATGTATTGAAAATGAAATATGCCTCGTCACAATTCTAGTTCCTTGGACTTCATGGTATAGTTTCTGCTTTGACAACAGTGGGACCTTTTCTAGATAGGCGTTTCTTTCTAAATCATGTCCAAACAACTAAATTGGCTCCAACCAAGTTCTAGTGACGACTCAAGGATGATCAAAAGACAACGGATGCACCGGAGCTCTAATTTGGAATGTCATAGCATAGGGGTGTGAATGAGATATCTTGATTTCATTTTCAACACATTTGCTAAAATAAAAACATGTTTTCACTTTGGCATTATGGGGTAGTGTGTGTAGATGAAAAAACATTTCCCCCCCAATTTTTAATTCAGGCTGTATTTTTTTTGGTAATACATCAAGTGGTATGAATACTTCCTGAAGGCACCGTAGCGCTTATACCCTAAATATTGTTATCCACAAACCATATCAACATAGCACAGCACATCAACATAGCACAGTTAAAACAGAAAAAAAGAAAAGATTCCTTTTTACCGTCAAGTTTTGGATGCCCTCGGAGAACGCTCCGATCTGCCTCACAGTTCCCTCTGAGTCCTCCATCTGCAATAACAGATATGGTTTGACACTCAACACCATTACTAAGAAGACCTGTCTGTGCAGCTGCTCTGAGTGAATATAGAAACTAGGCAGTGCTGCCATCTCCTGTCACTAGGCAGTGAACTCTCAAAAAGGTCTGTATGTAATACAGGCAGACTGGAAACATCGAGTAGAGAACAATCTAAAAGGTGGAGGTTGAATCTTAGTATTGATGAGATGACTTACTAATTACTTGGAGAACTTATTAAGTGTGTACTGAGCACCATGCAACCTTTACAGAGAAATGCTTTGCCAAAATGCATGGTCTGACAATGACCATAGGAGTTGGCAAGACAGCACAAACAGACTTAGGACCAGACTAAAGTTTACCTGCTCTAGCCGGTCAATGTCGTCCTCGTAGAGCTGAAGCTCATAGCCTTTCTGGAAGCTACGTCCCTTTGGCATCTCCACGTCCATGGGGCAGACATACTCCTCACTGTCATCCTGCCTCTTCTTCCTCAGGCTGCCGAAGCTCCCGAACGACATCTTCCTCGGCTGGTGGGAACAGATTATTTCTCAAATGATTATAAATTGAGACCACAGCTCATAACCAAAACCTGTGTCAAACACATGAAAACAATCTTACCACACCCAAACACACGTCTTCCCCTTCTCCATCACTCCTTACCCCTACCCAAAACCATGGTTGCATCCAAAATGCACCCTATTCCCTATATTGTGCATTACTTTTGACCCCTACCTTGACCTTGGCGGTGGCGGTGAGCAGGGTGTAGTCGGGATTCTCCAGACAATCCTGTTTGAGCCCCTGGGCCTCAGAGCCTACTAGCAGGTTGAAGTGGGTGGCCAGGTGCCTCCGCAGCAGGGTCTTGTTGGGGGGAATGTTCAGCAGCAGGGCCATAGTCTCCACGTTGAACCGTGGCTCCAGCACCTGGGGGAAGAGGGAACATTGTAAGATGTGAGCTAGGTTGAGACGCATTCCATTCTAAGATAAAACCCCATTGTCATTTCTATGTAGTCTCCAACTGGTTTTAGCCATTTAGTAATTTTTCAAAAACAACAAAAAACATTGGTCTTATTTAACCAAGACCACTGTGGGCCACATTAAACCTGATCACATGCTCTCTGATAATTCTCTCTCACCATGAGTCCCCCGTGAACGCCGCTGCCCCTCAGGTTGGGGGCGTACTCCGCCAGGTCCACTGATCTCAGCCACTCCATCACTCTGTGATTGGTCCACTGGGAGATCTCTGCCGGCGTGATGTTGTTCTGACCAATCAAAAGACAGAGAGAGAAAATAATGTGTTTATCAACCAACCAAATGATTGTGCGCCAATATTTGTTAAATATTTGTTTAGCTTGAAGAAGTGGAGAAGGAGTACACAACAAAAAGTGGATGGTACAGTAGCATTGACTAGTGTTCATGTATTCCTGGAACCAGGGTTGTCTTCATTAGGGCACACACCGGAAAACTATATAAAACATTTGCAACAGAAAGCAAAAATGTGCCCGTTTTCTTCTATTTGGGGCATAATGAAAACAACCAGTGGACCTACCTCGTCGGAGGGCCGTCGGCGCAGGCAGTTGGGCTCGTAGTTGTTGAGGCGCAGCACCTGAATGGCTCTCTTGATGCTGAGGTGGTGGAGCACACTGCCCACCTTCAGAGATAGCAGGTCATCCTGACAGAGGACACAGGAGCAAGAATGTTAAAAAGAGTGTCAGGTCAGATGGAAATAGTTAGCAGGAGGACTCCTACATTGAGTTAGTGAGGATTTTACCATTGCGAAAGAAAAAACTATTTCCCAGCAGGTAAGGTCTGACAATCTAATGAGATTATTTTTTGATTGTACTAATAGTATTGGTATATGGCTACTGTTTGTTTTTGCCGTCTTGTTTCAAGCCATTGTGTAGTCATTGCATCCACAGAGGGTGAGACAAGGCCTTCTCCAGTGTTACTAATCACACTCTGTAGTCCATGCTGTACAGTCTGTTCAGCTTAATGTGAACTGGCAGTGTGATCATTAGGCCTAGAGCCATACAGTATCTCAATCTGTGGCTCTGAATCTGATCAGGCCTATCCATGCATGGCCTGAAGACAGGAGTGTCAGTGTGTGCGTGTCTGTCCATCTCTTCGACACTCACTACTGTCATGTAGTGTAGCATGCGGCCGTCCACCCTCCCCTCATCAAACTGAGTCTTATACTGAGGCAGGCCAATGTCATCCAGCCACCCTATGGGAGGAGATGAGAGAGAGGGGGGGGGGGTCTGTCAACCTGCCAGTCAATTTCCACATTAGAAATCAAATAATCAAAACGTACATCTCGAGAGCACTTGAATCAAATTCAGAACTTGTTAATCGGATTACAATTAATTTGAAACGCCCACCATAGAATTGACAACATGAGATGTTAAGCATAGTAAAACCCCAGTATAAACCATGACTCCCATACTGGCAGTTCATCTACTCACTGGTCACCCAGTTGTAGTCCAGTTTGCCCTTGTTGTCATCCTCCTCAGAGCCCAGGGCCTGCAGGGCCAGCTGGAGCTTCTTCCTGTGCAGCGGGTGTTTAATGCCCAGCTCCTAAACACACACACACACACAGAGATAACAACCACCCAGAGCCACACCCCAGGACAGAGGATTTGTTCCATCCACTTTCTCCGGTCATAGAGTACAGTATTTTTGGCCACAGAGTATAAAGAGAGGCAGTGCCTAGGTTAACAATAAAGTGCTGAATGAATAATATTTTCATTTATGTGTAAAGTCACCCTTAGTGACCCATCCCTTACAGGATTATTTGAACCCATCCCTTACAGGATTATTTGAACCCATCCCTTACAGGATTATTTGAACCCATCCCCATCCCAGGTCCTTAACGTACAGTAGTTACCCGGGTAGCGTCAACCACAAACCTAATGGGGCGAATTGCCTCATAGGGGATCAATACAAATGACATCTGGCTGTACTGCGGAGTCCAAGTGTTTTTATTCATACAGGTTAGTCTCATTGAAATACAATCTCTCCTTCTCAGTGCTCACCCTCTCTAGGTCCTGCTGTGAGCCCTGCAGCAGAGTCTGTCCAGAAGAGATCCACACGCGGGCCATGTTCAGGTAGAGCCCCAGCCCCTGCTCCTGCAGCCAGTCACACACCTGCTCCTTGGACCAGCGGGCAAACGGGGTGTCCAGGTCACTACGAGCGAAAGAATGAGGACATGCTGTCTTAACGTGGGTCACCCGCTCATAAAGGAACACAGTATTGCCTTCTAACAATGACTTGACCATGGTAGGGCGCAAAACCGGACTAGTTTAGATTCAACTTCCTTTTCATCACATTGCCTGGTCCCAGATCTGGCTAGGCTCTCTATGCCTGTAGGAGTTGGCAAGAGATCACCAACAAATCTGGGACCAGGCTACATGATTGGATAAGAGTAGTGTAAGAGAAAGTCATTTCTAGCATTGTTTTTCCTCTGTGTATTTCAGCACACAGAAAGCTAAAGGAAAGCCAAGTGACGCACATGATGTTTCTCAGTGCTCAACGGGAGTGCACTGAGCACAAAAACTGGTTTCTCATTAAAGGTGAAATCACAGTGCACACTAACTTCTTGGGTAATCGCTGTAGGTCACGGGACCAGCCCAGTCTGGGACCTGCTGTGGCTCGGACTCCGCCTCTCTTGAACTCGACCGCCTCTGATAGGTTGTCATCCAGGTTGAACGTGGTGGACTGACTTCTCCTCAGCCTTTAAATACATAATTTAAATTCAAGTCTGGTCATGGTTGAAAGTTAAGCACTTATGACTCCAAACCATGGTTGCGGTGGGGTTACCATAGCTGAAAGCATATTATTTTTTTTTATTATAAAAGAATACACAAAACATGTTTCTCTTCCTTATATTGCAAGCTTAGTTTTTTGATTAGTCAAGACTTAAGAGTTTTAAATCAGATCAATATTAACCAGGGTTGTATTCATTAGGGCACACCGTAGCAAAATGTTTTGCAACAGAAAACAAAAAAAATAAGCATTTTGTATTGAACAAGTTCAAGTACTCCCTCCCCGTTTCAGTCAGTTTCCTTCTGTTTTGGTGCCTAATGAAAATGACCCAGGCACCCAAAACTCAATATTGATGTCTTACAGGACAGTGTCATTAAGAGTTCTGTACCAAACAAATGTAACACTTACTTTCCAAAGAGCCCCTTGATTCCCTTGGACTTCTTCTTGCACTCGGGGGATGTAGTGGAGGTCACACTGGTCAGTGTGTTGGTGCTGTCGCTGTTGGCTGACCTCTGGGGTAGACCGGCCAGGTCCAGATGGTCAGTGCCCTCCTCTCGCTCAGTCTCAGCTGTAGAAACAGGACATCAGCAATGACAACAGGGCATCAGCACCGCCATGTCACCATGGTGACAGCCATGGGGTGCATCCAAAATGGCATCCTTTTGGCTCTGGTCAAAAGTAGTGCAATATAAATCAGGTGTAGGATCTTAAATTGATCTTCCTGTTGTTGTAGGAAATGTTCTGCACAGCAGGAAATGCAAACTTGTAGGTTTAAAAAGGATTCTAAATGTGTAATTTTCACTTTAAAATGTTAGACTTGATTTGCCCCAAATAAAAATGTATCGACCCCTACAAAAATATCCATTCATTATAATCCACACAATTCACATTTACTGTTGCTGCAGGATTACTTTCTTGCTGTGAAAAACCGGTCAAAGATTCCTCACCTGTAGGGAATAGGATGGCATTTCAGATGCAGCCATGCACAGATATCTGCATCTCAGGGCCAGAGGCTGTGGCCCAGAAACACCCCGGCCAGCCACACAACTCCCAGACAGAGAAATCATAGGGATGGTATAACACTAATACCCAGACAATGCTACTCACTGTTTATTATCTATGCATAGTCACTTCACCCCCACCTACATGTACAAATTACCTCAACTAACCTGTACCCCCGCACACTGACTCGGTACCGGTACCCCCTGTATATAGCCTCGTTATTGTTATTTTATTGTGTTACTTTAGTTTATTTGGGAAATATTTTCTTAACTATTTCTTGAACTGCACTGTTGGTTAAGGGCTTGTAAGTAAGCATTTCACGGTAAGGTCTACACTTGTTGTATTCAGCACGTGACAAATAAAGTTTGATTTGAATCTGTTCTGTTAATGTCTCCATGCAATGGAGTGGAGACTCCTGAAGCACTAAAGAGTTATTTTATTTTAGTTGCAGTCAAAGACTAGTTGTGCACTGGTGTATAGACAAAACATGCATAGAATTCAAATGTCAATATTATACTTTTAGAGATATTGGAAGCATCCTAAATCTTGAACAGATTGTTTATTTATTGAACCTTTATTTAACTAGGCAAGTCAGTTAAGAACAAATTCTTATTTCACAATGACGGCCACTCCCTGGTCAAACCCTCCCCTAACCCGGACGACGCTGGGTCAATTGTGCATCACAACCGATCAGGGCCGGTTGTGATACAGCCCAGAATCGAACCAGGGTCTGTACTGACGCCTCTAGCATGGAGATGCAGTGCCTTAGACTGCTGCGCCATTCGGGAGCTAAAGAGTGTAATTCATGCACACACACATTCCTAAATGAGACTCACTAGGCCTCTGGTTACAGCATGCATGACCGCTTCACTGAACACAACTTGTACATGGGAGAGTGAGGTGGTCTAAGTTAGGAAACCACAACATAATCAGGATCTAACTATGTTATGTGGGTTTAAGAAAAAGGTTATTTGAATATTTGGAGTTGAATTTAGCTTTCAGGAATAGTGAACAGCATATCAACTGATAAGAGCCAAAACATCAGGAAGAACATAACATTCAAGTAAAGAAATGTACTTCATGAAGACTATCAGGGAACATCACTGCAGATGACATCTGGTTATAAAACCGGGATATGGTTTGTTGCGAGGGGCGTCTGAACAGAAATAGAAATGAGCATATACATGCAGTTTGCCGACACACAGAACAAAACATACAAAAAAGGCTCCGATCTTTGATGTTATCTAGCCATGTTGCAAAGCTGTTTGCCTCAGAACAATTGCTGGTAACATGGGTGTGGTTGCATGTGAGGATGTCTACTGTAGAATTATATACCAAAATAGCAGCAACGATAATGCCTTGCCATGGGCTAATGGTTGCCGGAGAGTAAGTAACCTCTTTTCAAATGTCTAATGTTTAGAGTGGAAATTCAAACCTTCTATGTGAGAACTCCCAAGTTATATCTACATGAGCATGCTTCATTAAGTCTTGAAATAACGAGGTCACCACCAAGACCTAGCATAAGACTTGGGTTAATCATTAAATATATATATATATATAAATTCCTACCCTTACATCTCTATCAACATGAGCCTGCTTATGAAATATGTAGAAGTCACCTTCAACTCATATTCCATATAGAGCGGTCACCGAAGAAAGAAAGAAATTGTCCATTTTTTAACTAAGTCTGGGGAGAATCATGATTTATGAAATTGAATTACAAAAGACAGTTCAGCTCACATAACATTTGTGAGTTAGGTGAAAGTAGAAATTCAACAGTTGGTTGAGAGGGTTTGGGAAGGAAGGGGACGGAGGGAATGTTATGAGGTCAAGGGTCATATCCAGTAGTGGTAATTCCCCCAGGGAGGCCATACTGCTGCCCTGCCTTGCCCTGAGGACATGATGGCTCCATTATACTGTACCTAGCATAGGCGCACTCGCACTCCGGCTGCGATCTTCACAATGTGTTACACAAAGCAGACATGACACGAGAGGAACAAGACAAAGGTCAAAGGTTACCGAAGGGAAAAAACAACAGGGGAGAGTCACAGTATAATGGTAGGAGGAGGAGACAGATAAGATACATATAACACAACTACAAAGCACACACAGTAGGCAAAATTTTCATAATTAGACCGGGAGAAGTTTCTGGGACTAGTCATTATGGTGTTCGTATGTATTTTAACTATGGGTGTGGTTTTGGGGAACATAATTTAAAAAAAAATAAACATTAAAAGCTGCATAGAAAAACCAAGCTCTTTGTTAAGAACCGCTCAGACTTCAGAATAAACCAAAAGGCTGTGCAGCGCTGTAATGGTAACATTCCCCAGCACGTCACATACGACACCGTTTCCACCATTTCTCTCACTTGCCTGTCTACCCCTCTAAGTTCCTTACTGTCTGAATTAAGTGGCAGAAACACCTAAAATATATATACACTATATATACAAAAGTATGTGGACATCCCTTCAAATGAGTGGATTTGGCTATTTCAGCCACACCCATTGCTGACAGGTGTATTAAATCGAGCACACAGCCATAAAATCTCCAGAGACAACCATTGGCAGTAGAATGGCCTTACTGAGGAGCTCAATGACTTTCAAATGTGGCACCGTCATAAGATGTCACCTTTCCAACAAGTCAGTTCGTCAAATGTCTGCCCTGCTAGAGCTGCCCCGGTCAACTGGAAGTGCTGTTATTGTGAAGTGAAAAGTGGTAGGCCACACAAGCTCACAGAACAAGACCCGTGAAACGCGTAAAAAACGTCTGTCCTTGGTTGCAACAATCACTACCGAGTTCCAAACTGCCTCTGGTAGCAATGTCAGCACAATAACTGTTCGTCGGGAGCTTCATGAAATGGGTTTCCATGGCCGAACAGCCGCACACAAGCCTAAGATCACCAGGCGCAATGGTGTAAAGCTTGCCGCCATTGGACTCCGGAGCAGTGGATACATTTTCTCTGGAGTGATGATTCACGCTTCACCATCTGGCAGTCCGACGGACGAATCTGGACTTTGAGGATGCCAGGAGAACGCTACCGGCACTAATGGATAGTGCCAACTGTAAAGTTTGGTGGAGGAGGAATAATGGTCTGGGGCTGTTTTTAATGGTTTTGGCTCCTTCGTTCCAGTGAAGGGAAATCTTAATGCTATAGCATACAATGACATTCTAGACGATTCTGTGCTACCAACTTTGTTGCAACAGTTTGGGGAAGGCCTTTTCCTGTTTCAGCATGACAATGCCCACGTGCACAAAGAGGTCCATACAGAAATTGTTTGTCGAGATCGGTGTGGAAGAACATGACTGGCCTGCACAGAGCCCTGACCTCAACTCCATCGAACGCCGACTGAATTGGAACAAAGACTGAGCCAGGCCTACTCGCCCAACATCAGTGCGCAACTTCAGTGCGCAACTTCACTAATGCTCTTGTGGCTAAATGGAAGCAAGTCCCCACAGCAATGTTCCAACATCTAGTGGAAAGCCTTATCAGAAGAGTAGAGGTTGTTATAGCAGCAAAGGGGGGACCAACTCCATATTAATGCCCATGACTTTGGAATGAGATGTTTGATGAGCAGATGTCCACATACCTTTGGCAATGAAGTGTATTTTTTTTTTAATAAAAAAAAGACTACCATCTCACAAATCTAATCATACCCAACATGAATTGGTCAAAATGCACAAGATACCACATCATACAAGTCAAAAGAGCCCAAAAGAAGCAGAGTTAGCAGGCAGAAACCAGTGAGTAGCAGTGTTTTACAGTATCTGGGCCTAATTCATAAAGCATCCCAGAGTATGAGTGCTAAACTAGGATCAGTTTGGCCTTTTAGATCTTATTAATGAATAAGATTATACAGACGGGGAGGATCTGATCCTAGATCAGCACTCGTAGTCTGATACGCTTTGTGAATATGGGATCTGTTACCACAAAGCTTCCACCTGAGACCCAGAGCCCATCCACCCACACCAGGCCCATCCATCCACCCTCTCTTACCCAGGTTAGGGGTGCTGGCTGTCCTCTTGCCTCCCTTGATCTTGAAGAAGCCCCGGCCGAAGGAGGAGCGAGCCTTCTTGTTACCGAAGCGGTCATCCTCCGTGGTCACGGGGTGAGACGAAGAGGGAGACTTGGGCAGGCTCTCGCTGATCTTACTGATCTCCTCCACAGCCTTATTCTGAACAGTAGCAGAAAAGAGCTGACATCAAATGTACATGTTGGTCATTTAGCAGAAGCTCTTATCCAGAGCAACTTACAATCAGTGCATTCAACTAAGGAAGGTAAAAACAAACACATGACAATCATTGAAAGTCAAATTATTCTTCAAAATAGCCACCATCTGCTAAATCAGTGCACACAACGCCAGAACCATGTCACATCACACACACGCAATAACAGATTGTTTTATATATGGGAAATTGGATTTGAAAATACCAGACAGTGCAGAGTTGGCTTAGTGTAAAGTCATACATTTCAATTGAATGTGATAAAAGGCAGTCAAATGCATGCAACGAAACCAAGGTGACACACACACGGATGGGAATAAACATTTTTATTTTGCTGTTCGAGAGTACTCAGATTTTACTTCAAGTACTCAAATGAATAAATATTTATTTATTTTATTTGTTACATGCAATGGAATTTCTCTCTTGCGCATTTATCAATATTATTTTTTATTTAACTAGGCAAGTCAGTTAAGAACAAATTCCTATTTTCAATGACGGCCTTTTTACCTTGTCAGCTCGGGGATTTGATCCTACAACCTTTCGGTAACTAGTCCAAAGCTCTAACCACTAGGCTACTTGCCGCCCCAACAGATCGGAACAACGCCTAATTTATCGTAACCATTACAGATAACACATCCTAATTGCCCCATATACTGTATATTCAGTCAATAAAAAAAGCAAGTGCCATTTAAGATTAATTTATTGAAACCGTAATATCAACTGGTTATATAACATTGTGGAACACAATCTTCCAAAAGGCAGTAACCTCAGTAGTGGAGATGAGCAGAGATGGGTGGGATGGTCTGAGGGAAACTGAGGGTTGGGATGTGGAATTGGAGACAAGTTGGAGAGGAGTTGCTGGGCGGGGGATAGAATGATGGTCAAAGATTAAAAGTATAAAAAATAAAACATAATAAAAAAGTTTGAATGATACTGAAAGGCAGTGTTTTTACAGCCAATGCCGGATTGCCTGAGGCTGATGCCGTGCAGGTGTTTGTACACACGCATACACACACACACACACACACACACACACACACACACACACACACACACACACACACACACACACACACACACACACACACACACACACAAATACACACATACACATGTAAATAGTGCCAGACATGCACTCAAACATATACAGTTGGCCTTGCTGTTATGATTTTATTTGTCCTTTGTTTATTTGCATTGTTTACTGTTTTGTCTTTTTCTCTCTTTAGTTCATTTTCTTGGTTGTTGGTGCATTGGGGGTGGGGAATGGAATTATTTTTATTTTTTCTTGGGGGGGGCGACGACTGTGGGAGGGATCTCGGATGGTTGAGGGGTAGCTCTTGGGGAACTGTGGGGGGGAATCTTGGAGGATTCAGGTCCCCGTTTTTGGCCTTGTGGGAGATCTGTCGATGTGCCCTTGAGCAGGGTGTTGAACCTGGATGCTTCTGTGTGTCACTCTGAATGGGAGTCTGTTGGATGACTGGTATGATGTAGTTGTTGAGCGTCTTCACTGCAAGTATATTGTATGTTTTGGATATTCAATCAAATAAAATGAAATAAATGAAGTCGTGGTGATAGCTTGTAGAAGCCTATCGCTGTACAATGGCAAAACCTTGTTTTGTTAATTTAGCAGACAAGACGCTCTTATTTCCAGTCAAGACACCCATTTTATGTTTGGGGAGTAGGCATATGCTTAATGATTCTAATGAAAATACGCTCTGTCTTGATCAAACTAATGTTATTGCATATTTTCAGTGTGGATCCTGTCCATGTTTAGGTGGGTAATAACCTAGGCCAGGGGTATTTAACACTTATCCTACAAGGTCCAGAGCCTGCTGGTTTTCTGTTCTACCCGATAATTAATTGCAAGCACCTGGTGTCCCAGGTCTAAATCAGTCCCTGATTAGAGTGGAACAATAAAACAATGCAGTGAAACTGGCTTTGAGGTCCAGAAATGAGTTTGAGGGGCCTAGGCTAACCAATTCTAAATAACACTAGCAGTTTGCAAAGTAGCTTAAGCAGAAAATAGACAGGACAAATTTATTCCATAACTGCAGCTCGTTTTGGAACACATATTTCCTACTTCAATCAACCAGTCCATTTTGAATGTGTGATAAAAGTCATTTGGCAAGGAATGTAGCGTGTGTATCCCATCATTTAGATATACGTTTTTATAGGCATTTACACAGTCTCCAAAACATTAGCAACACCTGCTCTTTCCCTGACAGACTGACCAGGTGAAAGCTATGATCCCTTATTGAGGTCACATGTTAAATCCACTTCAATCAGTGTAGATGAAGGGGAGGCGACAGGTTAAAGAAGGATTTTTAAGCCTTGAGACATGGATTGTGTACGTGTGCCATTCAGAGGGTGAATGGGCAAGACAAGATTGAAGTGCCTTTGAATGGGGTATGGCAGTTGGTGCCAGGTGCACCGGTTTGATTGTGTCAAGAACTGCAACGCTGCTGGGTTTTTCATGCTCAACATTTCCCCATGTGTATCAAGAAGGACATCCAGCCAACTTGACACAACTGTGGGAAGCATTGGAGGCAAAATGTGGATGTGGAATGCTTTGAACCCCTTTATAGAGTCTATGCCCCGACGAATTGAGGCTGTTCTGAGGGCAAAAAGGGGGGGGCACTCAATATTATGTTTGTATACTCAGTGTGTTTCTATAGGCCTAAAAGGAGCTTGTATGCACAGTCAGCAAGCGTGTATGGAGGGAGAGGTCGGAACGGATGGGAAAGGGAATTTAGGTAAAAGAACGGTGTGATGCTTGGCTTGGTTTCTTTTTTGTTGTGCCCCGCAAATGCACATGTACAAAATGGAACACGAGGGTCAAAGAAAATTTCACTTGCCACAAATCACATTCCACCAAATAGTTTTTACAGTATTTGAAAAAAATGTGAGCTCTCGTTAAAGATCCAGCTTTGTCATCCGTTCCAGTACACATGTCCATCCCTACACACACACTCATAAACATTAGCCTTACTGAGGATGCTAACCTTCAGGAGGCTTTCTAACAAGACGGAAGAGACAAAAAGGAAGAGAATATAAAGAATGATAAAGAGAGGATGAGCAAAAAAGTGTCTGACTGAAATTTGGAAAGAAGACCAGAGAGAAAAGACTCTCCTCTGTTGGCTTTTCATCCATCACCAATGTAATCTGGCACAGATGATGAGATGGAGTGTTAGTGGTGAAATTCACTGAGGACTTTAGAATTCATCAGAAATCTCTTTACCTTTTCGCTGTTGCTGACATACAAGTTGTCCTGACTCCCTGAATTGGGGCTATCCAGGGTCCTGAAATGACAAAGTTCATCACAGTGAACATTAACAACATCTGGCCAACATATGTACTGAACCGCTGACCTTTGGGAGGAAGGAATTCTGACAGAAGCTTGAAGCGTAAATCGACAGGATATGACATGCAGCTTCACACCATAGACATACTCACTGTGGAGTATCACATGAAAGGGGGGCCTCCTGTGACTCTTCCTGGCCCCCTGCCTCGCTGCAGGGGATAAACAGACAAGTGTTGGGATGCTAACCCGATGCTAACATGGACAAGATGCGAGCAGTCTGCTGCACGCTATACTGTATACTGGCTGTGGTCAAACCTGGGTGTGGAGGCTATAAATACTTGTCCAAGGAAGCCATTTTACTCATTCAAGCTGATTTATACACCCTTGTGAGACACATTGGACCTTGTGGTGTCGACATGTCATCGATTATTCCGCATTTGTCATGCTAAGGGCGAGATGAGATAGCTCGCCTAGATATTGACCTTTTCCAAGGCCGGTCTCATTTCAGGAAGTAGGTCTACATCATAGCAAAAACAAACGTTTACTAAAGTAAGAATTGGAGAAATTCAGGTAGGTCCGTTCCTGTTTGGTTCCTAGCGAAAACACCCCAGCACTGGACAGACACCAATGTTGTTCTGGAAGAAATTTGGAAATTGTCCCACAGGTTTAGACAAAGCCTGTTGTTTTGAGGATTATAGAGCATTATTATCTCTAGTTCAGCTCACCTCTCTGGTTCAGGTTGGTCCAGCTCTGGACCACTTTTTGGATCGCATGCTGACTGGACTGAAGGGCTGAGTGTGGGCGAAGACACTTCAGTAGCTCCATAGTGCATCTCCAGCTTCGCAATGAAGCAGAGGACCAAACGGGAAAGAACATTTAGTAAAGTACAACTGCCAAAAATGCCAGAGTTGACCTTTCTCGTGTCAGTGTTGTCACAATTTAGTAGATTAAGGGTAACGAGCAGTAAAGATGGTGCTTGTCATAATTCAAAACAGACAACCATCCAAAGTGTCATTGCAAAGTGATATTGAATGTTATCATCCTAATTTGACGAAGTGACAGTGACTCAACACCTCGTTCAATAATGTGTAACTGGCTGTTTTCTTGGTTGGAGGACATCTGAAGGCTTTGAGGTTTTCTGAGGATGAAACATTCATTCATAGAAATATAATCTGTTCTGTGATCAGATGGCCAGAAATATAATCTGTTCTGTGATCAGATGGCCTTGACCCGTTCTAGTCAATATATTTCTATGCATGAAGCTAAGTAGTTATGACATGTCATCTTGTACCTCGTCTGGGCTTTTCCCTGCTACTTCCTCGTCTCCGGCTAGAGCGTGCCTTTCCAACTCCATGGCAACCAGGGGGGTTGTCGTTGACATCACGGAGAGGGAGCTGTCGCTGTTACTCTCTTCACTCTCGCCGTCTTGGGTTTTCTCTGGAATGGAATATGAAAGTTATTTTTATCAGGCAGATATTTATGTAGCCCAGAGAGAGAGAGTTCAGAGTTGGCCATTCTATTGGAGCCCACTGCCAGATATTTGAGGCTTTGACGTTCAAATTCTTAAAATATTTACCTCAAGAACATTTCTATCTGCTCTTACAAATCACTGCTAACATTAAACTGCATCTGACTGATCATTCACAAGGTCACTCAGCATTGTTTGTAGTTACTTCTTTGATCCTGAACAAACAAACTACAGTATGATAAGAGTGTTTCTCACCTAGAAAAAGAACATGATAATAGCACATTGTTTTAGAGAGAGAACATGGTTTCTCAAACCTTTCTTCCCTTGCATTGAACTCCTGTCCTGGACCTTTTTGTAGCGCAGCAGCGACTGCCTCAACTCCTCAATTTTACGATCCTACAGGTGCAGAGGAGTCACAAAGATCAAACTTGACAAAACTAACCATCTAAGAATCATGAGATGGAGGGCGGTGGGGTCAACTGTAGTTTACAGTACCTTCTCCTCATTGGCTGCCATCAGTGATTCCACTGCTTTTTTCATTCTCTGCACTTCCACATCTGAAGGGTAAAGAAATGGATTTTTGCCAGAGAATATACTGCTGGGTCAACTCTGGGCAAAGGTATGTCTGGGGTCCTCTGACTAACTCAACCATAGTGATCTATGGTACAACAGTACATCTATTTAGAGAGTTGTCAATATATATTAGTATCCAACAGTACCATCTAAACAGTCAGGGAGACCTCCTGAGGGACATTTTGACTCCCTATCCATGTAGTCTAACTACTTTCTAGCCTCACAGTGAAATAAGCACCACATCTAACAGTTGAGGGAACCTTGAGGTGAAGGATTTGGACTTGGTGGGTAAAACTATGTCAATGCGCTTTTCTATAGCTGTCACAAAGACATGAAGATGACAAGGATGATGGACTGCCGATGAGGGTTAGCAGACAGCACGCTGGGTGTTGATGGAGAGAGCAAGTGGTGAGAGGAGAGAAGGGTAAGGAAAGGGTGAGGAGGAGAGGTCTGTGGTAAAAGGAGGTGTTGGTTAAAGGAGAAAGCAGGAAGATGGGAGCACAGGCTGAACAGTGAGCGAGCGGGCATCTATACCATAACAGATGAGAGGAAGGGACGTTTTTACATGTAGACGGTCTATCATCGTATATATTTATAAATCCCTAGGGCAGTCTTAAAGGCACAATCCATAAATTCGATTTACATTGTAATCAATATGTTGTGTAGAGAGCTTTTGGGACCGTTGCAATCACAATACCAAAGAAGAGCAGGTGAATAAATTTGAACAACATATTTCTTGTTGTTGTGTATAGGTTGCGTTTTACACGTTTAAACTTCATCTAGTTGCCATGGAGGACAGAGAACTAACAGATTGCACCTTTAAGATACTTCCATTAAGTCAACTAACTTTACCATTCTTACAGTACATAAAGGCAAAAACCTTTCTGCAATACAAACCACTGATATCATCTTTTCATTCACTTATTTGAGTTCTAAAATATCGGTGGCTGAACTGATAAAGTTATTTCACAGAGTATATACACTGTATTAAATAGCTTTCCAATGGGTTATGGACAAGCAAAGTTCAGATGGGCCATTCATGCCCATACATGCAAACAGGGGACAGATGTGCAAGAGCAAATAATAATAAATACAAGCATTGATAAAACGCATAACCTTACATTTCTCTTTCAGCCTCAATTTAAGAGTTTCATCTGGGTGAGAGACTAAACAGGACACAGAATTACTGGCTTCAGTTTCTGAAGACTTCAGTTTCATCACGACTTCTATCAAGACTGTATTCTTTTAAATCATGTTGATTGGTTACAAAATATGACAAACTGCAATTTCAGAGACATAATATATTATAAGCATAATAATAAGACAAATGCTCATACATGCTTATGAAACATTATAATGCATTATACCGGTCTGCTTTCAGTAAAGTGTTACCAAAATGTTATCTTTGCTTAATGGAACTGGTACATGTGTCTTACAAGGTGGGTTTCCCGGACACAGATTTAGCCGAGTCCAATGGAAAATCTCCATTGGGCAGACTTTTTAGTGTAGAACTAGGCCTAACCTGTGTCCGGACACCGGCCCATTGAGTAAAGACACAGACAGAAAGTCAACTGCGGCCCATGATCTCACCTCTGTCTCCACTGTCCATTCCAACCGGTGTGATGCCTCTGAACCCAGTCTCGTCGTGTAACCTCCTCAGCTCTCCGTCCCTTCCCTCCAGATGCCTCCTCAGCATTGCCAGCTCCTCCTGCTCAACACACAACAGTTAGTCAGCGACATCCTCACAAAAAACACTGGTTGCATTCCAGGCCACCTACACTGCAGACGTACTGCAGCATTGCATCAACAAATGGTTGTGTGCCACGTCATCGACTGCGCAGTCAATCAAGAGAATGGTCGTGTTCCCCTGCTTTGACGTTGCATTGCATCAAACAATGGTTGTGTGCCATGTCATCGACTGTGCCGTCAGTCACCAGATTGCTATAACATATGTGGTTAGCTGATATAAAATACCTATCCAGGGGTTGTAAATTCTGGCATGCATCAGCAACACCTGGGCAGAGGAACGCACCCAATAACTATGGTGTGGTTAACCGATATGTTAACCACTTATCCAGGTGTTGTGAGATCTGGCAGGCTTCTGCAATGTAGTCAGCCAGGAACATGGCCACTGACTTAACGCCCCCTCTCCCACCACCATCCTTACCAAACACCCACCATCACAAACAAACCACAACACAAACATTCAGATGCTGACTTGACAGGCAGAGACAATGATACACACACACCCAGAACAGGTGTGACTAAGGGAGGAGGTGGGGATTTGGGGGTCAGTGCGGGGGTCTGGGGTGGTTGATGTCTCATCAAGTGTTGGAGGAGCCATTTTACATGGCAGTGTCATAATAGCCTTGCCGCAGGCCTGTTTGTGCCGTCTTGCCAAATCCATTGACCACAGGTGTTGGCAAAACAACACAAACAGATCTGGGACCAGGCTAGTGTCAAAATGTCATGGGATAGAACATTGAGCATGAATTATTTCAAAACTAAACAGAGAAAGTACATTTCATCCATAAGAAAGAGGGAGGGAGGAAAAAACAGACTTCTAAAAGAGGTCACAAAAGCCCAAAATGAAGACATACCTGTGGTTTACATTAAATATGCTATATGCTTAAATTAGTGTCTTGTGGATGTCGCCTAAAGGAAGTGGTGTATTTCAGGATATGTTTAAATTTGTATGTATAAGTGCTTAGCTTTCTGCACCGGCACCAAAAAAAGCACATCAATTTAACCATTTGGATCATTCGATTGTTTTCTATGATAAGTCAGTTGAGTTCTGCTAACACACCTTTAATCTTGGCTAGAAATATGTAAAAACAAAAAAAACTGAACACCACACAAAAACAAGGCCAAAAGCCCATATCAGATGGCAACAAGCAGAAACCCTGGGAAAAGCCAACCTTCAGGGCCTGCAGTTTGTTTTCCTTCCTCTGTTTCTCATACTGTATCTGGCCCACTTTGATTTTCAGGCTAGAAAGCTTGGCCATTAATGACTAGTAGCGGTGGAGAAAGTGGTAAGCCAAGGAAAGAGAGAGAAAAAGACAGATGTTATATAAAAGAAAAGACAGCAAAAGGGGGAGGAGAAGGGGATACTCAAGATTTGAAAAATAGTAAAAGAAAGAAGAGGATATATGTGTAAAGAAGAAATAGGCTATTGGGAAAAGTTCTCCTTCTGGAGGTAGATTTCTTTTCGCAGAATGAATCATTCATGCTTACATATTGCAGTGTAGGTAGGCCTACTCCACAGGACCACATGATAACTCACCTTAGTGGATTTCAGTTTCTTCTCATACTGTAGTCTTTCACTCTCCATCTCGGTCACTCTGTACCTCAGTTCATTCATCTCCAGAACCATGTCCTGATAGGGGAGAGAAAGACCGCATTACCCACAGTGTACTGGGGAAGGAGGGAAGCTGCATACAACATGCTTGTTCAATCAGAGAATTTCTCAAAGTTAAAAGGAGTCCTAGAACAGTCACCTCGATGGCTTGATAAACCATATAGTAAGATTGCTTGTTCCTCATGCGCTACTTAAGATACGTCAAAACTTGGCCAGGGTTTTCATTTTATCAAAATAAATATTTTGAACCCTGAAGAAGGCAGCTTAGCTGTCGGCTTATTAGACTTATCACATCGAAGCGATTCGAGTGTGCAGGTTTGCTTTTTCTTATCAAAAGAAGCCTATACAGAGAATTTTCTCCCACATACTCCAAGGCCAACTACTGATCCCCACGGAGACCTTATCAAGTGATGAGGGACTACTTTCCAGGGACAGTAGAAATCCCAGAGCTGTTCTGCTTTGCTCCGAACTGCCGTGCAAACAAGATATGAACAACCTTTTTGGTCTTTGTTGGCAACCATACAACCAGAGGTAAGCCAAATCTTCACATTTCCCCATTATCAAAACCCTAATGCCAGACATTTATGTGTAAGAGCAACTCATGCATATCTTCAAACAAGGCACAATTCCAGTGCCCCTGGCCATGGTAACTGGCATTCTCTTGGCAGTGAACAATCTCTTCACTTGCCCCAACACACTGCGGCTTTGAACACATGATGACATAAGCCTCCCCTCCCCACACAGTTTTCAGGCAGCAAGAAAGGGTGTGTGTGTGTGTGTGTGTGTGTGTGTGTGTGTGTGTGTGTGTGTGAGTGAAAGAGCGAGAGGGAGAGAGAAATACTGCAAGAAGAATTAATCCTAAAGCAGAGGCCTCCCATTCCATACCTCATTGTCGCTGAAGTCAAAGTGCAGTCTGTCCTTCTCAAATGAGTTCAGCTTCAGGTTGGACACCTCAGCCAGCAGGTCCTGTTTCTGAGTCTCTAGAGCCGTTCTGCACAGGAGTTCCTGCGAAACCACAAAACACAGACTAAATATAGACAACACACACACGCACAGAGCTTGCCTTGCTTGCTTGGTTTTGCTGATCAGCAGTGGTGACAATAATATAACTTCAACAGAGCCCCATGTTCAGGGGCCGTTCTCCTCCAAACTGACCTGTTGCAGCATCTCCTCAGTGGCGTTCAGTTTCTCCCGGTGCTCATCCAAACACATGTCCAAGTCCCTTATCTTCTCCCCCTGCGCCTCCACCTGGTCTGTCAACACACTCACCTGCACAGGAACACATGGGTAAGACTAAGTTGCTCTTATACCTGTGTAGTAATACAGTAATTACAATATTAACATAAACATTATTATGGTGCATAGTAATGGAGTTGAGTTACGACACCAAGTTCATTAAAGCCTGGTCCCAGATATGTGTATGTGCTGTATAGCCAATTCCTCAAATTTTATTGGTCACATACACATGGTTAGCAGATGTTAATGTGAGTGTCGTGAAAAGCTTGTGCTTCTAGTTATGACCGTGCAGTAATAACTAACAAGTAATCTAACAACTTAACTTCCGGCGCCGACAAAGATGGCCGCCTCCTTCGCGTTCCTAGGAAACTACGCAGTATTTTGTTTTTTTACGTGCTATTTCTTACATTGGTACCCCAGGTAATCTTAGGTTTTATTACATACAGTCAGGAGGAAGTACTGAATATAAGAGCAACGTCAACTCACTATCATTACGACCAGGAATTCGACTTTCCCGAAGTGGATCCTCTGTTTTGCCCACCACCCAGGACAATGCATCGGAACCCAGCCGGCGAACCAAAACAACGTCGCCGTAAAAGGGGCAGACGAAGCGGTCTTCTGGTCAGGCTCCGGAGACGGGCACATCGCGCACCACTCCCGAGCATACTACTCGCCAATGTCCAGTCTCTTGACAACAAGGTTGATGAAATACGAGCAAGGGTAGCGTTCCAGAGAGACATAAGAGACTAACGTTCTTTGCTTCACGGAAACACGGCTCACTCGAGACACGCTATCGGAGTCGGTACAGCCAGCTGGTTTCTTCTCCATCGCGCCGACAGAAACAAGCATCTTTCTGGTAAGAAGAGGGGCAGGGGGGTATGCCTTATGATTAACGAGACGTGGTGTGATCATAACAACATACAGGAACTCAAGTCATTCTGTTCACCTGCCTTAGAATTCCTCACAATCAAATGTCGACCGCATTATCTACCAAGAGAATTCTCTTCGATTATAATCACAGCCGCATATATTCCCCCCCCCCAAGCAGACACATCGATGGCCCTGAACAAACTTTAATTGACTCTACGTAAACTGGAAACCACATATCCTGAGGCTGCATTCATTGTAGCTGGTGATTTTAACAAGCCTAATCTGAAAACAAGACTCCCTAAATTCTATCAGCATATCGATTGTGCTACCAGGGCTGGTAAAACCCTAGATCATTGTTATTCTAACTTCCGCGTCGCATATAAGGCCCTCCCCCGCCCTCCTTTTGGAAAAGCTGACCACGACTCCATTTTGTTGCTTCCAGCCTATAGACGGAGAATAAAACAGGAAGCTCCCGCGCTCAGGTCTGTTCAACGCTGGTCCGACCAATCTGATTCCACGCTTCAAGACTGCTTTGATCACGTGGATTGGGATATGTTCCGCATTGCGTCCAACAACAACATTGACGAATACGCTGAGTCGGTGAGCGAGTTCATTAGAAAGTGCATCGGTGACAGAATACCCACAGCAACGATTAAAACATTCCCAAACCAGAAACCGTGGATTGATGGCAGCATTCGCGCGAAACTGAAAGCGCAAACCACTGCTTTTAACCAGGGCAAGGTGACCGGAAACATGACCGAATACAAACAGTGTAGCTATTCCCTCCGTAAGGCAATCAAACAAGCTTAGCGTCAGTATAGAGACAAAGTAGAGTCGCAATTCAACGGCTCATACACAAGAGGTATTTGGCAGGGTCTACAGTCAATCACGGATTACAAAAAGAAAACCAGCCCCGTCGCGGACCAGGATGTCTTGCTCCCAGACAGACTAAACAACTTCTTTGCTCGCTTTGAGGGCAATACAATGCCACTGACACGGCCCGCTACCAAAACCTGCGGATTCTCCTTCACTGCAGCCGACGTGAGTAAAACATTTAAACGTGTTAACCCTCGCAAGGCTGCCGGCCCAGACGGCATCCACAGCCGCGTCCTCAGAGCATGCGCAGACCAGCTGGCTGGTGTGTTTACGGACATATTCAATCAATCCTTATCCCAGTCTGCTGTTCCCACATGCTTCAAGAGGGCTACCATTGTTCCTGTTCCCAAGAAAGCTAATGAGGCTAAACGACTACCATCCTGTAGCACTGACTTCGGTCATCATCAAGTGCTTTGAGAGACTAGTCAAGGACCATATCACCTCCACCCTACTTGACACCCTAGACCCACTCCAATTTGCTTACCGCCCCAATAGGTCCACAGACAACGCAATTGCAACCACACTGCTCTAACCCATCTGGACAAGAGGAATACCTATGTGAGAATGCTGTTCATCGACTACAGCTCAGCATTTAACACCATAGTACCCTCCAAACTCGTCATCAAGCTCGAGACCATGGGTCTCGACCCCACCCTGTGCAACTGGGTACTGGACTTCCTGACGGGCCACCCACAGGTGGGGAGGGTAGGTAACATCTCCACCCCGCTGAACCTCAACACTGGGGCCCCACAAGGGTACGTTCTGAGCCCTCTCCTGTACTCTCTGTTCACCCACGACTGCTTGGGCAGTGGCTCGGGTGGTTGTTGTCCTTGATGATCTTTATGGCCTTCCTGTGACATCGGGTGGTGTAGGTGTCCTGGAGGGCAGGTAGTTTGCCCCGCAGTGATGCGTTGTGCAGACCTCACTACCCTCTGGAGAGCCTTACGGTTGTGGGCGGAGCAGTTGCCGTACCAGGCGGTGATGCAGCCCGACAGGATGCTCTCGATTGTGCATCTGTAGAAGTTTGTGAGTGCTTTTGGTGACAAGCCGAATTTCTTCAGCCTCCTGAGGTTGAAGAGAAGCTGCTGCGCCTTCTTCACCACGCTGTCTGTGTGGGTGGACCATTTCAGTTTGTCCGTGATGTGTACGCCGAGGAACTTAAAACTTATTACCCTCTCCACTACTGTCCCGTCGATGTGGATAAGGGGGTGCAACCTCTGCTGTTTCCTGAAGTCCACGATCATCTCCTTTGTTTTGTTGATGTTGAGTGTGAGGTTATTTCCCTGACACCACACTCCGAGGGCCCACACCTCCTCCCTGTAGGCCGTCTTGTCATTGTTGGTAATCAAGCCTACCACTGTAGTGTTGTCTGCAAACTTGATGATTGAGTTGGAGGCGTGCATGGCCACGCAGTCGTGGGTGAACAGAGAGTACAGGAGAGGGCTCAGAACGTACCCTTGTGGGGCCCCAGTGTTGAGGTTCAGCGGGGTGGAGATGTTACCTACCCTCCCCACCTGTGGGTGGCCCGTCAGGAAGTCCAGTACCCAGTTGCACAGGGTGGGGTCGAGACCCATGGTCTCGAGCTTGATGACGAGTTTGGAGGGTACTATGGTGTTAAATGCTGAGCTGTAGTCGATGAACAGCATTCTTACATAGGTATTCCTCTTGTCCAGATGGGTTAGGGCAGTGTGATTGCGATTGTGTCGTCTGTGGACCTATTGGGGTGGTAAGCAAATTGGAGTGGGTCTAGGGTGTCAGGTAGGGTGGAGGTGATATGATCCTCGACTAGTCTCTCAAAGCACTTCATGATGACGGAAGTGAGTTCTACGGGGCGATAGTCGTTTAGCTCAGTTACCTTAGCTTTCTTGGAAACAGGAACAATGGTGGCCCTCTTGAAGCATGTGGGAACAGCAGACTGGGATAAGGATTGATTGAATAGGTCCGTAAACACACCAGCCATCTGGTCTGCGCATGCTCTGAGGACGCGGCTAGGGATGCTGTCTGGGCCGGCAGCCTTGCGAGGGTTAACACGTTTAAATGTTTTACTCACGTTGGTTGCGGTGAAGGAGAGCCCGCAGGTTTTGGTAGCAGGTTAGGAGGTTATGGTCATTGTCATGCCAAAAATTTTTGTAAGTTGGCTATTATAAGCACAATCAGTTCTGGGACAAAGCTAAGTTCATTACAATAAAAAGGTAATTTACTGACAATTAATTTTGTTGTAACGCCCTTAAATGAGCCATTTAGGCTGCCTGGGTAAGATGGCTACTAGCTATGACATGTTGTTGTGTACTGTACACTACCTGAAGCACCAGGGATTCCTTGTCACCCTCCAGCCGAGACAGTCTCTCCTGGTAGAGGTCCCCACCCATGGAGATGTGGTGACCATTGGACTGCAGGCGGGCACAGAGAAGACAACATGAAGAGTCAGTGAAAGAGTGGCACTTGGGATTGGTCTGTGAGTATTAACATACATCCTCCAATAGTATTTTGTGATAGACTGTTAAACATAAATGTTCATCAAGTTATGAGTAGCTGGACAGCGTGGACACAAGAGGTGGTTTTGTGTTCTGAGATGAAGCCTCTATTACACTGGTAAAGCTTTACGACATGCTCAGTGCTTAATGTGTCAAGATCAAGTCAGATCAAGCTAAAGATCGATGCTGTGGCACCATTTGTCACTGAGGTACACTGGAGTATGTCCTAGGGTGAACACTGAGGTACACTGGAGTATGTCCTAGGGTGAACACTGAGGTACACTGGAGTTTGTCCTAGGGTGAACACTGAGGTACACTGGAGTTTGTCCTAGGGTGAACACTGAGGTACACTGGAGTATGTCCTAGGGTGAACACTGAGGTACACTGGAGTATGTCCTAGGATGAACACTGAGGTACACTGGAGTATGTCCTAGGGTGGAACACGGCATATTTGAAGTGCCTTAAACACGGACAATTATCAGACAACATATCGCACAAGAGTCTTTCGAGTGACAGCTTTGTGTGATTGATGCTGCATTTGCCCTTTCCTTTGCCTGCAACACCTTAAATGGTCGAAGAGACTAGTGTACACACAGAGTGAGTTTCAGCACAGAGTTACTGGTGTACACACAGGCTCTGGCATTTCCCTGGCCCAGATCCTAGATCCCAGTGGTCTCTGCAGCAAGCAGTTGGTTCCCACCACATCAATGGTTTGTTTCTCACAGCGGTCTGTCACAAACCCTGGCTTTTAGCTTATTGACTACAGCATACCCTAAGAGTTCAGCGAGATGTTTGCTTTGTAACCACCGAGGACCTGTTCGTGGACATTGGAGACTCATATTAGAGGTGTTCTTGTAACATTCAAAGCGAGGACAGGCTGAAGAACTGCGAACAAGATGATCAATGGCCAGATGGGCTTCACATAGTTAGTTTGAACTCAGTGTTCCAGAAACATATCTGCTGTAAAACAGAATGGAACGGAGAGCACACACAGAGAGCAAAATATATAGGCTTAATCATTCATATACTATTAGTCGGCACAAAGAATCAACGTTTTTACCAGTTAAGCTTTGAAAAGGGTGTGCTGGCTGGTTGCTCTACAGCCAGATCCTCTAGCTGCCCAATGGAGCTTCAACCCCAACCAACATTTCCCCTCACCAATATTTAGAGGGTTTATATATTACTACTCTGCTGCTAAAACTGACCAGGAAATGTCTCTGATAATGTATCCCCTCATACCATACTTCTCCTTTCACCCTCATACCATACTTCTCCTTTCCCCCTCATAACATACTTCTCCTTTCACCCTCATACCATTCTTCTCCTTTCACCCTCATACCATTCTTCTCCTTTCACCCTCATACCATTCTTCTCCTTTCACCCTCATACCATTCTTCTCCTTTCACCCTCATACCATTCTTCTCCTTTAAACAGCAGTAGAGCTCTTCAACGTACCATCCCAGATTCCCCACCAGACATGTTGTTTTTGTAGTGACACAGGAGGGAATAACAGGAGGGACACCACAACAGAGGTCCCCTTTGTGGATCTAACCTTATCACACCGTAAATCACCACAGCAACAGCAGGCCTATATTTACACATTCCGTGACATGTCTGGACAAACACCAGCCGTAACTCGACACCGCTGTGGAGACTAATGTGATGAGGGATGTCATCGGAGCTGAACATGAACTTTAAATGAATGCAACAGTCGTCTCCCATGTCGGTTTACAGTACATCTGACATTCTCTTAGTCCTCTCATCACAGATGTGTGTCTCTCCCTCGTCACTAGATATGACAAAGGATTTCATACACATGGCTTTGAGAAGGTGCTAGATAAAGTACATTTTAGCACCAGCGAAACCAGGAAGACTTTGCAGTCCACACACTGTGATACAGTACATTCAACCACAGAGATGTATCATCAACATCATGGGTGGATGCATCTGAAACAGCACCATATTCCTTATATAGTGCACTACTTTTGACTGGTCTCACCATCAGGTGTCCCTGCTGCAGCCAGTCCACCAGGCTGTCTGCGGTGGCGTCAGGGATCTGGCAGCGCAGGCCCTCCCTCTCCTCTGTGTCCATCAGCTCCAGCACGCCCCGGAGGTCCTCCAGCAGGTTCAGCGCCCGCAGGCTGCCCATGAAGGGAGAGGTGGGCGACTGGCAGTCAAACAGCCCGTTGGAGTAGTCCATAGCCTTGGAGCCTGGGGGGGGAAACACTCAATTAAACAGTTTCCATACTTTAAAGATGGAGAAATATGCTCTATTTGCACTTAGCCTCCCCATGAAAGAAGTTCAGTCATTTATAAGGTATATTAAATGGTATAACTTCATCAAATGACTATGTTGTATTTTAGCCCAAGAAAGAGGACAGTCTGTGCAATGTTTAACAGGTTCACAACAGCCCTGAGTAGAGTGAAAACAACGCTCGGTTATACCATTACGTCACTGCTCCTCATTACAGGAACTAGCCGACACGACAAGTGAGGAAATCTAGCTCATTTACACACAAGACTCTACAGGGAAACACAGCTACAGGCCAGAGAAAGAGTGGGATAGCGAAAGAGAGACAGAAAGAGACAGAAAGAGCTTGAATGAGGACAGAAGAAAGGCTAGAGTTACTTGGGAAACAGACATGTGATCGGACAGTTAACTGAAATGTCAGGCCTATAATTAACCCAATGCTGAAAATAAGATTAGCCTTAAAGCTTGTCTATGCTGACTCTGTGCATTAACATTACTGTACTAATACAGCCATACTGAAGTACTGAGATGGGCTTGCAGTTCTGAAATGGGCTTCACATTTATCCCCATCAGCTACAGTACTACATTTAACTGCCACATGTTGAATTCATCTATCAAACCACAATGGGAAATGTCCACTTCTTGAAGAACTTTAGGGAATGGCCTGCCATAACAGTTCTTGCCTGAAAACATGATCATCAAAAACAGTTAACATTAGGGATAGAGACATGAGGGGATAGTACTTGCTCAAACTAGCCTGAGTGTGTGATCATCACAATGATCTGGTCTTCACAGTTAATTAGTCAGTCTAAAAATGTTCTTCTGCCTCTTGAAATGTGTGTTGCAGAGCTACACTGGTTGGGCCGGGTATGACCATTAATCCTTCAGTGAGCATTGAGAAAGGCATATTGTACTGTAAATGAATTTCTGTATGTATCAAGTGTCTCAGAGGAAGAGTGCTGCTCTAGGATCAGCTCTCCGCCCCCGTCGATATAATCTTATTCATTATGATCCAAAAGGCAAAACTGATCCCGAATCAGCACTCCTACTCAGACTCTTTGTTAACACAGTCCCAGGTCTAACTATCCAACTCCGATAGTGTTGCGCCAGTGAATGTGATGCTGAGAGATCAGTCCTTGTTCTTCAGCATGCCAACGCAGCAGTGACAGAGACAGATATTCTTACCTGCTATTATCCCATCCATCTGCTCCAAGGCTGCTGCCAACATGTCACTGGCATCAGACATCATCTTCAACACTCAGTGGGCACCCTGGGAGAAAGAAAAGGGACAATGAACCATTAAGCTGTATTTAATTAAGGGATAGAAGTTTTTCCTGACCCACTAGGGTTAGGCAATACATGCCACTTATTATTGACTTCACAGGAAGTTGGTGGCACCTTAATTGGGGAGAAAGGGCTCATGGTAATGACTGGAGCGGAGTCAGTGGAATGGAATCAAATACAATAAACATATGGTTTCCAGGTGTTTGATGCCATTCCATTTGAGCCGTTCTTCCCTCAGCAGCCTCCACTGACTGACTTACTTTGCAGTGAGTGCATACATTTTTTGTATGTGATCCCTGTGGGATGGAACCCATGACGGTGGCATTGCTAGTGCCATGCTCTTACCAACTGAGCCGTGGTCGGGAAAAACTGCTGGCCATAGGTATAGGCTTGTAGGTCTACTTACACCTTATTACTTAGATGTAATCGCCACATCACTAGAGCAAGAGCTTTTAAGAGATTTTGAAGTCATGAATAAAAAAAAAAATAATAAAAAAAAATACATTAAAAAAACTAACTATGGAGTCTGAAAAGGTAGGAAGTGAGGGGAGGAAATTCCTGCTAAGATATATGCAAAACTTTCTTATCGTCAGTCGGCTCAGTGTTTCACAGGAAAATATAATTACTGGGTTTCTGACACAAAAGCCATTCTAAGAGATTGCTAAGAACCAGAATGCGCAAGGACATAAAAAAAAAAAACATGGCTAGGTTTTGGCTATTTTTATTTAACTAGGCAAGTCAGTTAAGAACAAATTATTATTTACAATAATGGCCTACCAAAAGGCCTCCTGCGTGGATGGGGGCTGGGTGAAAAAATAAATAAATAAATAAATAAATATATATCACAACAAGCGAGACACCACAACACTACACAGAGACTTAAGACAACATAGCATGGTAGCAACACCAAATGACAACATGGTAGCAACAAGAAGAATACCATTAGAACTTAAAAGGATTCCTCTTAGTCATACATGGCTGCTGACAACATAGCCGGTCATGAAAACACATGGTTGGGTAGAATAGTTTTCACTAAGTAGACAATAACTGTTGAGGAGACAGAAATATGCAAGTGTAGACTTGCAGTTAATAACGTCATATCATGGAGGAGACGTGACAAACGGAGCATCATCATCATCTTAGAGAAATGTCATTCATAGATCTGTATTCTGTAAATAGTCTGTATTTCACATGGACTTGTCTCCACAACACCGTAAATGTCAGTCATCATAAATAAGCTACAGTACCACAGTGGCTCTGTGTGTATACAAGGGCAGCAAAACAAGGAACTGAAAATAATAAAAGTATAAAGAAAATAAGTGCAGGGCATTCTGGACCAGAATCATGTTGTAAAAATGATGTTGTGCATAGTTAATGTTACTCTTTTGGAAAATACAAATAGCCAGACATCTTTGGATTTAGTAGTATCAAATATTTGAACAACTTTTGAGCAGCCATGTAGTAAATCCAGAGCAGTCTTAAAACAAAGCCACAGCAGCAGCTCCCGACTGTACACCTCAATAAGGAGCTGTGTTGATAAGCCTGTCATTTCATAATCTATCCACCCAGAACTTAGGCCCGGCCTGCTCAAAGGCAATGGGAATGGATGCATGACATTAGAAAATAGCCTCTCAAATAACACGTTTCAGTCCTATTATATTATACATTTGGCTGTTAAATCAGTTTGGCCAGAAAGAAAAGTGTAAGAAAAGTGTAAGAAGTACTGCGGGTTAAATTTGACTGCACATAATAACCATTAGTACTAGAGAGTGTTTTCTACAGGTGCGTAAGTTTAAGAATCATAACGCATTAAAAATCTAAAATAAACATGCACACAGTTTTGGCTGGAGCCATGAAAGACCGTAAGATGAGGAGGATTTAGCAAAACATGAAAGTGTCGTGATACAACATCAAAAGTAACAACTTTTCTACCTACTCTGGCACTGCTTCTTTTAAAACATTTGAACCTGAACGTGTTTTTAATACATGGCAGCCGGTGGGGTTCAAATGAACATCCAAACGAGAAATACGATCTCCTTCTTGTGCTTGAGGTAAAATGTTGGCCAATGTTAAGCCCTTCCTGTGTTCCCTAGGTTACCCTGTCAGGCGTGGGTCATTGGACACACATTTAGAATAATAATTAAGCCTTTTACCCCACTTATTGGCACAGTGAGTGAGCCACCGCTATGGACACTGGACACTTTGTTTTGGAGACCAGCGAGGAAACATCTTCTGGGACCTAGCTTGGAGAAAGGCCCAAAAAGCACAGCAAGGCCATTCTCTCAGTCTAGCTTCCTGATCAAAAGGCTGCGCACACACACACACAGAGAGACTCTTCATCACTGTAACAATACAGGCCTTTTCTATGCCAAAACTACATTCTCAGAGAATTAATGTTTTGAGCTACAATGGTCTTGCATGAGTACGACACTGCTTTACAATTTGAGTCCATAAGGTTCGGCCTGCTTCTCAGACAATCATCACGGTCAATTTAGGCAGCCCCCCGCACTGCTCTGATTCAGAGGGATGGGGTTAAATGCGGAAGACACATTTCAGTTGAATGCATTCAGTTGTAAAACTGACTAGGTATCCCCCTTTCCCCATGTTCTCCATGGTATGGGCCAAGGTAAACTCCACTCCTGAGAGCTTTCCTTCACTGGCTGCTGACTCACTTCCTGGGGGGAGGACCCCAATGTGTTAGGGCGTAACACTGTTCTACTTTTTTATGGAAACCACCCAGCCACCTACCACTGTCATTTCAGCATTCCTGTGGTCAACATCTTCCTTATGGAAAATACATGCAATGAATGCATCAGGATTTTCCCTGCTTACAGTGTTGAAAATGCTGTTGAAAACACCTACATCATACAACGTTGTTTTATCGTTATCAGATGATTTATGAGTCATTCATATCTTCAGCAAATTGTGGTGTGTAAATTGGAGATTTTGTTGAGATGATTTAGGCTACAGTAGCTAACAACCAAAAACCTCTGCCTAGGTTTTTGAGAGAAGGCCTGAAATGAACTTCACACTAACGTAACGAGCTGTGTTAAGTAAATTAGTATTTAGCTGCCATTTTCAAAAGAGCACAAAAATGTGTGCTTTGCTAACCCCCCAAAAGGTCTCCATACATAATTTGGGGCTAATCAGCCATTTTAAAGTCATTAACAGGATTTCTGTTAAACACTTTCAAGAGTTGCCGTTCTAACAACCTTTTATCTTTTCTCTCTCCCAGAAATGTAATTCCAGAGTTCCTGGTAAATCTTTATTTAGTAACTTTCAGAAGCAGTCGTTTTTCTAAATAGTTTGGATTTGTATCAGGCCATTGGTTGCAGTCATTTCAAAAGGTAAAAATATTCCAAAACTCATGACCAAAAATAGAACTAGCCTAGTCATGTCACCAAGACAATGAACATCAGTGACACAAAACTGTCATAAAGCACAACAAAAGTCAGTCGCTTTTCTTTCTAAAAAGTTGCATCTTCACTGATGTAAGCAGCAAAACGTTCAACACTTTAAAGATTACAGAGAGATTGGAGATTGAAACAGACTTGTCTCACGGCAAAAATCAGTTAAAAAAAATTATTTTATTTAGTCTTTTCACTTGTTAGACAGCCACAGTAGACTGCACTTGACTCAGCACAATAGAAAAAAAAAGACCACGAACTCTTCAAGGTCAAGGGAAATATGCTATTAGGCCCCATTCCCACTACGAGATATGAAGGAGAGTGAGGAGTGGGGTGGTGAAAGAGATATCTACTTTTCAAATCACATTACATCCTTGCCTTTCGTTGTCTGGCAATGCGACATTCTTGGTCCACAGCTCAAATTTACCGTAAATATCAAAGTAACCAGTAAGCACAAACTATTCAACAATGACAAACTTTTCCTCTTAAACATATTACACTTAAGAAATAAGGCACATCGAAGGGCTGTTCTTACGCACGTGCAATGCGGAGTGCCTGGACACAGCTCTTAGCCGTGGTATATTGGCCATATACAGTACCAAAAACCCGAAGTGCCTTATTGCTATTACAAACTGGTTACCAATGTAACTAGAATAGTAAAAATAAAATGTTTTGTCATACCCATGGTATACGGTCTGATATACCACGGCATTCAGCCAATCAGCATTCAGGGCTCGAACCACCAAGTTTATAATTAAGCAATAAGGCACGGATGGGTGTGGTATATGGCCAATATACCACGGCTAAGGGCTGTTCTTATGTACGACGCAACGCAGAGTGCCTGGATACAGCCCTTAGCATTGGTATATTGGACATATACCACAAACCGTGAGGTTCCTTATTGCTATTATAAAAAGTGGTTAACAATGTAATTAGAGCAGTAAAAATAAATATTTTGTCATTCCCATGGTATACGGTCTGATATACCACGGCTGTCAGCCATTCAGCATTCAGTGCCTGAACAACCCAGTTTATAATATTGAATAATGCAACCAAACCATATTACACTCTTGAATAATGCAAGATGTGAGGACAATTAAAGGGTTTATTTTCCCGTCTGTTGGTTTCACTAATTACATTGTAGCTTCAAGACAAAAGCACAGAGTGGCTAAGAGCAATTCTTCAAGTAAAGTTAGCCTACCAAAAATGAATGATTAATTAATACGAAAATAAAAGTACAGTAGGCCTACC
This sequence comes from Salvelinus namaycush, assembly GCF_016432855.1. NCBI lineage: Eukaryota > Metazoa > Chordata > Actinopteri > Salmoniformes > Salmonidae > Salvelinus > Salvelinus namaycush. The sequence continues at coordinate 45,259,051 of NC_052327.1, read as the reverse complement.
TTAAAAAAATTAAGCCTGGTTTGTTTTATCAATATCATGCAAATCAGTACATGTGGTAAAAGCAAATTGCAACTGAAAAAGTGAATTCAATGCAACAAGTTGTTTTATATGGAAGACCTACTGCCCCTTTAAGAGCTAGAATTTATTTTGTACCCCGTTGTGATTTTCACCAAAAAATGTTGCCTTCTCACACTATTCAAATCCCACAATCGAATTAACAGTTAATGAAGCGCTCTTAGCCTATGAATTACATATAGCAAACAAATAATCTTTACTACAAACTCCACACATACAGTTGAAGTCGGAAGTTTACATACACCTAAGCCAAATAAACTGAGTTAAAATGTTTCACAATTCCTGACATTTAATCCAAGTAAATATTCCCTGTTTTAGGTCAGTTAGGATCACCACTTTATTTTAAGAACGTGAAATGTCAGAATAATAGTAGAGAGAATGATTTATTTCAGGTTTTATTTCTTTCATCACATTCCCAGTGGGTCAGAAGTTTACATGCACTCAATTAGTATTTGGTAGCGTTGCCTTTAAATTGTTTAACTTGGGTCAAACGTTTTGGGTAGCCTTCCACAAGCTTCCCACAATAGGTTGGGTGAATTTTGGCCCATTCCTCCTGACAGAGCTGGTGTAATTGAGTCAGGTTTGTAGGCGTCCTTGCTCACACACTTTTTCAGTTCTGCCCACAAATTTTCTATAGCATTGAGGTCAGGGCTTTGTGATGGCCACTCCAATACCTTGACCTTATTATCTTTAAGCCATTTTTCCACAACTTTGGAAGTATGCTTGGGATCATTGTCCATTTGGAAGACCCATTTGCAACCAAGCTTAAACTTCCTGACTGATGTCTTGAGATGTTGCTTCAATATATCCACAATTGTCTTTCCTCATGATGCCATCTATTTTGTGAAGTGCACCAGTCCCTCCTGCAGCAAAGCACCCCCAAAACATGCTGCTGCCATTCCCGTGCTTCATGGTTGGGATGGTGTTCTTCAGCTTGCAAGCATCCCCCTTTTTCCTCCAAACATAACGATGGTCATTATGGTCAAACAGTCCTATTTTTGTTTCATCAGACCAGAGGACATTTCTCCAAAAAGTACGATCTTTGTCCCCATGTGCAGTTGCAAACTGTAGTCTGGCTTTTTTATGGCGGTTTTGGAGCAGTGGCCTTTCAGGTTATGTCAATATAGGACTCGTTTAACTGTGGATATAGATACTTTTGTACCTGTTTCCTCCAGCATCTTCACAAGGTCCTTTGCTGTTGTTCTGGGATTGATTTGCACTTTTCGCACCAAAGTATGTTCATCTCTAGGAGACAGAACGCGTCTCCTACCTGAGCGGTATGACGGCTGCGTGGTCACATGGTGTTTATACTTGCGTACTATTGTTTGTACAGATGAACGTGGTAACTTCAGGCATTTGGAAAGTGCTCCCAAGGATGAACCAGACTTTTAGAGGACAACAATTTTTTTCCTGAAGTCTTGGCTGATTTCTTTTGATTTTCCCATGATGTCAAGCAAAGAGGCACTGAGTCTGAAGGTAGGCCTTGAAATATATCCACAAGTACACCTCCAATTGACGCAAACGATGTCAATTAGCCTATCAGAAGCTTCTAAAGCCATGACAATTTTCTGGAATTTTCCAAGCTGTTTAAAGGCACAGTCAACTAGTGTATGTAAACTTCTGACCCGCTGGAATTGTGATACAGTGAATTATAAGTGAAATAATCTGTCTAAACAATTGCTGGAAAAATTACTTGTGTAATGCACAAAGTAGATGTCCTAACCGACTTGCCAAAACTATAGTTTGTTAACAAGACATTTGTGGAGTGGTTGAAAAACGAGTTAATGACTCCAACTTGAGTGCAAGTAAACTTCTGACTTCAACTGTATATTCAAATTTTTGTGCATCATTGACAATCGCTAATCAATATCCAAAAACAGCACATGTATTTTTCTGTGAACCTGCACATCACCCCTCTTTTGTGGCACCAATGTGAGGGTTTATGGCAAGGGAAACAGTGTTGCAGTAGTCTAGTGTGACTCCTTTGGAGTGTTTACACTGCGTCCACAAAAACTGGCTGAAAGGGACCAAGTTTGAAAACACCCTTGGTGATAGCTGGGTTCTCAACACTGCACTGGAGAATCCATTGGAAAAACAGAGTGAGGACGATTTACAGCAAGGCTATGATCTACTAAGCCACAACATCACAAAGCCAACCCCCCCCCCCCCCCCCCCCCCACCCCACCAAAACCCTATATTCAGCACATCTCTGGAGACAAATAGTGGCATGCCTGCCTGGCTCACACCTGCCAAACACTTGGGCCCTCAACACACTTCAAACAGACAGGCATCTCCACAACAGATGTGCTCACTGCTCTTAAGTTTTCTGCCCACTTGCCATCCACTTTAAGTTCACAGGTTTAGGAATCATGTCTGAACACTTTTAGCTGAGCTGTTTGGACATTGTATCAGCCTTCAAGGCCTCCATGCATTCAACGTGTTAGTGCTGTGTACGCAACGGCTCGACAACTAACAAAGCATGCTTAATTAGACCACAGTGCTCAGCCCTGGTCTTGGAATGCCTCCATTGTCTCGCCGTATGTAAACACAGAGCTTACTCCAGTTGAGCATGGCTGGCCTTGAATAGTGCTGGGGTGCTTACTCTGCAGGTATGTTCCACTGATCGCTCATAAACAACTGTTTGCAGCCAGCATTTACAACACAGTGAAAGCCAGCCCTGGGTTCAAATACTGTTTAAATAATTACAAAAACTTCAGCTGGGATGGATAGAGCTTGCTTGGTACAATGGAACCAATGGAAGTCACACAAATGCAAACACCGCCCATCTGGCAGGCTAAAGCAAACACTAAACATATTTGAACCCAGGTCTGCTGAAAACACATTGTGTCACAGCGTCTGTTGATTCACAAGGATAATCACAAGTAGGTTTGGGCAATATCCAGATTTTCATACCGTCATAATACAATTTCTGTACCATACCGGGGCATGCGGTATTACCGAATGTGCACACAAGGTGTGCTATTTAAAAATAATTTTAAAAATCATATACACTGAGTGTACAAAACATGAAGAAATCCTTCCTAATATTGAGTTGAGCTGTTCATTGACTACAGCTCAGTGTTAAACATTAGTGTGCCCCCAAGCTCATCACTAAGTTTAACACGGAACCCAAACCGGCTGCGTGCGTGCGCCATCGTGCATAAATGTATTTTGTCCCCCACACCAAACACGATCACGACACGCAGGTTAAAATATCAAAACAAACTCTGAACCAATCACATTAATTTGGGGACAGGTCGAAAAGCATTAAACATGTATGGCAATTTAGCTAGTTAGCTTGCACTTGCTAGCTAATTTGTCCTGGGATATTAAACATTGAGTTGTTATTTTACCTGAAATGCACAAGGTCTTCTACTCCGACAATTAATCCACACATAAAACGGCCAACCGAATCATTTCTAGTTCTCTCCTCCTTCCAGGCTTTTTCATCTTTGAAATTATATGGTGATTGGCATCTACACTTTTACCACGACAACCAGCAAAACATTTAGTCTTTCAATCACCCACGTGGGTATAACCAATGAGGAGATGGCACGTGGGTACCTGCTTCTATAAACCAATGAGGAGATGGGAGAGGCAGGACTTGCAGCGCGATCTGCGTCAGAAATAGAAAGGAGTTCTATTTTAGCCCTTGGCAACGCAGACGCTTGTTGGTGCGCGCGAGCACTGTGGGTGCAACCAGCGACTAAACACCTCCCTCTGCAACCTGATCCTGGACTTCCTGACGGGCTGCACCCAGGTGGTGAGGGTAGGCAACAACATATCTGCCACGCTGGCACCCTCATGAGTGCTTAGTCTCTCCTGTACTCCCTGTTCACCCATGACTGTGTGGCCACGCATGACTCCAATACCATCAATCAATTTGCTGACGACACAATGGTGGTAGGCCTGATCACCGACGACGAGGCAGCCTATAAGGAGGTCACAGACCTGGCAGTGTGGTGCCAGGACTACAACCTCTTCCTCAACGTGAGCAAGACAAAGGAGCCGATCGTGGACCACAGAAAAAGGGCCGAGCACACCCTCATTCACATCGACGGCGCTGTAGTGGAGCAGGTCGAGAGCTTCAAGCTCCTTGGTGTCCACATCATTATGAACCTATCATGGTCCAAACACACCAACACAGTCGTGAAGAGGGTACGACAACGCCTATTCGCCCCAAAGGAGGCTGAAAATATTTGGCATGAGAACTCAGATCCTCAAAAAGTTCTACAGCTGCACCATTGAGAGCATCCTGACTGGTTGCATCACAGTTTGGTATGACAACTGCCTGGCATCCGACAGCAAGGCGCTACCGATGACAGTGCGTACTCCCCAGTATGTCACTGGAGCCAAGGTTCCCGCCGTCCAGGACCTCTATACCAGGCAGTGTCAGAGGAAGGCCCTAAAAATTGTCAAAGACTCCAGTCATAGACTTTTCTCTCTGCTACCGCACGGTAAGCGGTTCCAGAGGACCAAGTCTGGAACCAAAAGGCTCTTTTACAGCTTCTACCACCAAGTCATAATACTGCTGAACAGTTAATCAAATGGCTACCAGGACTATTTACATTGACCCCCTTATTTTATTATTTTTTACACTGACTCTCTTGCTCAGGCTTGATGTACACTCACTGGACTAACCATACACACACACAGCTGCTGCTACTCTCTTCTTATTATATACAGTGCATTCAGACCCATTCACTTTTTCCACATTTTGTAACATTACAGCCTTATCCATTTTTGAATATGTAGCCTGTACCAGCCCCATTTCTCCCACTGGCCGGTATAGGTCTGTGACTTATCTTCTTCCTCTCACTGAGGTCAATGGTGCATGAAGATCCCTACAGGGTTGAATCCTCAGGGTACATTTTACAGGTGAAAGAGTGTAGTTGATGTCTAGAAGTTATTTTCAGTCATAAGAGACGGTAGCAGCAACATTATGTAAAAAATCAAATAAAAAGTTACAAACAACGCAAATAAACGGACAAAAAAAAACTAATCGGCTGGGGCACGTAAAACTTCTGCTTCCTTATCCGGCGCCATCTTCTTGTATTGTCGGACAATTCCTTCAACTGTGGGACCTTATATATAGACAGGTGTTTTCCTTTCCAAATTATGTCCAATCAATTGAATTTACCACAGGTGGACTCCAATAAAGTTGTAGAAACATCAAGGTAAACAGGAAGCACATGATCTCAACTTCGAGTCTCAAAGCAATGGGTATGAATACTTATGTAAATAAAGGTATCCGTTCGGAAAAACTTTTTTTTGCTTTGTCATTATGGGCTATTGTGTGTAGATTGATGAGGAAAAAATATTATTTAATACATTTTAGAATATGGATGTAACGTAACAAAATGTATAAAAAGGGAAGGGGTCTGAATACTTTCCAAATGCACTGTATGTATAGTCACTTTACCCCTACATACATGTTAATATTACCTCAACTAACCTGTATCACAGCACATTGACTCGGTATTGGTACCCCTTGTATATAGACTAGTTGTTATTTTATTGTGTTACTATTTTTCCTTTATTTCGCTAATTTGTATTACTTTTAAAAAACTGTTGGTTAAGGGCTCGTAAGTAAGGATTTCAAGATAAGGTCTATCTACACGTGTTCTATTCAAATCAAATTTTATTGGTCACATACACATGGTTAGCAGACGTTAATGAGAGTGTAGTGAAATGCTTGTGCTTCTAGTTCTAACATTGCAGTAATATCTAACAAGTAATCTAACAATTCCCCAACAACTACCTAATACACACAAATCTAAAGGGGTGAATGAGAATATATACATATAAATATATGGATGAGCGATGGCCGGAGTGGCATAGGCAAGGTGCAGTAGATGGTATAAAATACAGTATATACATGTGATATGAGTAATGTAAGATATGTAAACATTATTAAAGTGGCATTATTTAAAGTGACTAGTGATCCATTTATTAAAGTGTCCAGTGATTGGGTCTCAACGTAGGCAGCAGCCTCTCTTGAGTTAGTGATGACTATTTAACAGTCTGACGGCCTTGAGATAGAAGCTGTTTTTCAGTCTCTCGGTCCCAGCTTTGATGCACCTGTACTGACCTCGCCTTCTGGATGATAGCAGTGTGAACAGGCAGTGGCTCGTGTGGTTGTTGTCCTTGCTAATCTTTTTGGCCTTCCTGTGACGTCGGGTGCTATAGGTGTCACGGAGGGCAGGTAGTTTACCCCCGGTGATGCGTTGTGCAGACCGCACCATCCTCTGGAGAGCCTTGCGGTTGAGGGCGGTGCAGTTGCCGTACCAGGCTGTGATACAGCCTGACAGGGTGCTCTCGATTGTGCATCTGTAAAAGTTTGTCAGGGTTTTGGGTGATAGGAGGCTAAAGAAATTTGGCCTGAGGTCTGTGTGGGTGGACCATTTCAGGGTCTGTGATGTATACGCAGAGGAACATTAAACTTTCCACCTTCTCCACTACAGTCCCGTCGATGTGAATAGGGGGGTGCTCCCTCTGCTGTTTCCTGAAGTCCACGGTCATCTCCTTTGTTTTGTTGACGTTGAGTGAGGTTATTTTCCTGACACCACACTCAGAGGGCCCTCAACTCCTCCCTGTAGGCTGTCTCGTCATTGTTGGTGATCAAGTCCATTACTGTTGTGACGTCTGCAAACTTGATGATTGAGTTGGAGGCATGCATGGCCACGGAGTCGTGGGTGAACAGGGAGTACAAGAGAGGGCTGAGCACACACCCCTTGTGGGGCCCCAGTGTTGAGGGTCAGCGAAGTGGAGATGTTGTTTCCTACCTTCACCACCTGTGGGCGGCCCATCAGAAAGTTCAGGACGCAGTTGCACAGGGCGGGGTTGAGACCCAGGGACTCCAGCTTGAAGATGAGCTTGGAGGGTACCATGGTGTTGAATGCTGAGCTGTAGTCAATGAACAGCATTCTTACATATGTATTATTTTTGTCCAGATGGGATAGGGCAGTGTGCAGTGTGATGGCGATTGCGTCATCTGTGGACCTGTTGGGGTGGTATGCAAACTGAAGTGGGTCTAGGGTGGCGGTGGTATGATCCTTGACAAGCCTCTCAAAGCACTTCATGATGACACGGGGCGGTAGTCATTTAGTTCAGTTATTTTTGCCTTCTTGGGTACAGGAACAATGGTAGACATCTTGAAGCATGTGGGGACAACAGACTGGGATAGGGAGAGATTAAATAGGTCTGGAAACACACCAGCCAGCTGGTCTGAGCATGCTCTGAGGACGCGGCTAGGGATGCCGTCCGGGCCAGCAGCCAATTGAGGTTTAACAAGTTTAAATGTTTTACTTAGCCACTGAGAAGGAGAGGGGGGCTGCAGTCTTTGTTAGCTATCCACAACGGTGGCACTGTATTATCCTCAAAGCGGGCAAAGAAGGTGTTTAGTGTGTCTGGAAGCGTGATGTCGGTATCTGTGACGTGTAGTTAGTGATTTCTTGTAGACCCTGCCACATACTTCATGTGTCTGAGCCGTTGAATTGCGACTCCACCTTGTCCCTGTATCGGCATTTCGCGTGTTTGATTGTCTTGCGGAGCGAATAACTACAATGTTTACACATTCAGCCATAACTCCAGACCTTTTTCCATGGTTAAATGTGGTGGATCGCGCTTTCAGTTTTACGCGTGACGTGGCGCATGTGACAAATAACATTTTATTTGACAAGTGAAATCAATAACGGATCATAGTTTGTGCATGTCATGGAAGGAGCTTTGTGTTTTGTACACTCAGTGTAGACAGTACCAGTCAAAAGTTTGGACACACCTGCTCTTTCAATTTTTTTATTTAAAAAATATATTTTCTACATTGTAGAATAATAGTGATGACATAAAAACTATGAAATAACACATGGAAACATGTAGTAACCAAAAAAAGTGTTAAATTAATCTAAATATATTATATATGTGAAATTATTTAAAGTAGCCACCCTTGATGACAGCTTTGCACACGCTTGGCATTCTCTCAACCAGTTTCATGAGGTAGTCACCTGGAAAGCATTTCAATTAACAGGTGTGCCTTGTTAAAAGTTAATTTGTGGAATTTCTTTTCTTCTTAATGCGTTTGAGCTAATCAGTTGTGACAAGGTAGGGGTGGGTATACAGAAGACAGCCCTATTTGGTAAAAGGCCAAGTCCATATTATGGCAAGAACAGCTCAAATTAGCAAAGAGAAACAGTCCATCATTACTTTAAGACATGAAGGTCAGTCAATGCAGAACATTTCAAGAACTTTGAAAGTTTCTTAAAGTGCAGTCACAAAAACCATCAAGTGTTATGATGAAACTGGCTCTCATGAGGACCGCCACGGGAAAGGAAAACCCAGAGTTACCTCTGCTGCAGAGGACAAGTTCATTAGAGTGACCAGCATCAGAAATTGCAGCCCAAATAAATGCTTCACAGAGTTCAAGTAACATACACATCTCAACATCAACTGTTCAGAGGAGACTGCGTGAATCAGGCCTTCGTGGTCGAATTGCTGCAAAGAAACCACTACTAAAGGACACCAATAATAAGAAGAGACTTGCTTGGGCCAAGAAACACGAGCAATGGACGGATGATCTCCGCATGTGTGGTTCCCACTGTGAAGCATGGAGGAGGCGCGCTGGTGTAGGGGTGCTTTGCTGGTGACACGGTCAGTGATTTATTTAGAATTCAGGGCACACTTAACCATCATAGCTACCACAGCATTCTGCAGTGACACGCCACGCCATCCCATCTGGTTTGCACTTAGTGGGACGATCATTTGTTTTTCAACAGGACAATGACCCAAAACACACCCTCAGGCTGTGTAAGGGATATTTGACCAAAAAGGATAGTGACTGAGTGCTACATCAGATGACCTGGCCACCACAATCACCGGACCTCAACCCAATTGAGATGGTTTGGGATGAGTTGGACCGCATAGTGAAGGAAACACAGCTAACAAGTGCTCAGCATATGAGGGTGGCAACTTTAAAGAATTATTTCATAGTTGATGTTTACACTATTATTCCACAACGTAGAAAATAGTACAAATTAAGAAAAACCCTTGAATGAATAGGTTTGTCCAAACTTTTGACTGGTACTGTATTGCATGTTGGCAAATGTTTGAAAATTAAGTTTTATTGGTTGCTTCCCGGGCACGTTGTACGGCACCACTTTTTCCTAATGGAAACCCTGACACGCACATCAAGTCTCTGTGCGTTCCATAAGCGCCACTTCTACTTAGTGCAAGAAGACACAATCAGCTATTGTTGACGCTGAAAGGGGTTTGAACTGACAAGCTCAAAGACTATAGGCTATAGACTATAGCAAAACATCACAATGACGATACCAAGCCGCAACACACTGCACAGTAATGGCAGCTGTCTGACTGAATATGCTTTTCAGACCTACAGTACTCTACTGAGTAAAAACATTATTCAATAGTCACTCACAAACACTCTTGTCCTCAAGAGGAAACTTCTGGCATGCAATCCACTGGGGCAGAGTAATGAGCTCAAGGGAAAGAAGGGAGAGAGACTCACTAATGGCTTTTCAGATCCATCAGCTTTGGGCTCTTCAGGCTAAGAAAGCATCACAACCCATCCTCTGCACAGCACAAAGCACTAAGCTAGTCCCAGATTATATTTAATCAGGCACCAAACAGAAGAAAATGGACTGAAACAGGGAGGGACAACTTGGACTTGTCCAATAAGAAATGCTCATTTTCATTTCAGTTGAGAGACGTTTTAAAATGTTTTCCGCTGTGTGCCCTGATGAACACAACCCTGACATACAAAACCCTGTCCTATCCTGAACTCTGTCTGCCTGCCTAACATAGAGAAACCCATCTCCTGGTACATGCTGCAAAAAAACACTGTCCTGAGGGCCACTCATCTGGGAAGAAAATAAGCATTTATAGCAGCCATGCAACTCTGGGAGCTGGCTCTGACTTCCAAGAGATCGAGCTGAGACGCGTTGCGATGCATTGTTTCTCTGGCAGGAAAGTGCTCTGTATAGGAAAGAGGATTTTATGACGTTAGCACCAATTCCTATGTGTAGCATCAGACAGCCAGTGAGGGACAGTAATGTTTATCCAGTTGACAATAAAATAAATGCAAATCTAAAGATACTCATAAACACACAAATCTCTGATTCAGCCAGTGCTGGATCTACCGAAGAGGTCATTTAAAGAGTTGTAGAAAGACTTCCCTTTGAGGATATGATCTCGAGTTGACTCATATGCCTTGACTAAACTCCTCCCCCCATTAACGACACTGAACACGCAAACCTTTTGACCCATTCTGAGCCTTGCTTTCTTACTCTATAATATTCTCCTCTTAGCTCCCAGGCGTAATGCACTCCCCAGCACAGGAAATAGCAACACCAGACTGCTGTACTGAGGATGAAGGACAGACGGTAATAACATTGCTAAGTGACAGAGCACTGGAGGTTACCTGGATCTTTTCAGTCACAAAAGTTATTTAGCTCATGCCATATCTCTTGCTATTCAGCATGCAGCACCTTCTCGTACAGCAGTATTCGCTGCGGTCTAGTGATGTTTTTCTACTGTAAGTTTGGTTCCCCAATAAATCTATTATATAGCTCTCTATTGTACGTGCCCCATTTATATATGCCAATGTACGTGAAACAAACACAGTGCCAGTATGCCTACATGTTGCCATTTACACTAAGGATTACTTGCGAGAGTATTCTTTTTTTTTGTGTGCCTATTTTATCTAACTTGCGCGAGTCGGTTTGGCTACTTTCACCCTCCCCCTAGATGTCAGACACACCGACCTCTGCTCCTCTCGTGCCCCTCCCCACCTGTGTGTGAGGAAACAAGAACAGTTGACCGCGTGAGCAAGTCCCCATTGAAGTAGAAAAAATGAAATGTCTTTAAAAAACACATGCATTGACTATTCGGATATCCCGAACCCCCCAAAAATTATACACTGCTCAAAAAAATAAAGGGAATACTAAAATAACACATCCTAGATTTGAATGAATGAAATATTCTTATTAAATACTTTTTTCTTTACATAGTTGAATGTGCTGACAACAAAATCACACAAAAATGATCAATGTAAATCAAATTTATCAACCCATGGAGGTCTGGATTTGGAGTCACACTCAAAATTAAAGTGGAAAACCACACTACAGGCTGATCCAACTTTGATGTAATGTCCTTAAAACAAGTCAAAATGAGGCTCAGTAGTGTGTGTGGCCTCCACGTGCCTGTATGACCTCCCTACAACGCCTGGGCATGCTCCTGATGAGGTGGCGGATGGTCTCCTGAGGGATCTCCTCCCAGACCTGGACTAAAGCATCCGCCAACTCCTGGACAGTCTGTGGTGCAACGTGGCGTTGGTGGATGGAGCGAGACATGATGTCCCAGATGTGCTCAATTGGATTCAGGTCTGGGGAACGGGCGGGCCAGTCCATAGCATCAATGGTCTAGCAGGTCTAGCATTGTCTTGCATTAGGAGGAACCCAGGGCCAACCGCACCAGCATATGGTCTCACAAGGGGTCTGAGGATCTCATCTCGGTACCTAATGGCAGTCAGGCTACCTCTGGCGAGCACATGGAGGGCTGTGTGGCCCCCCAAAGAAATGCCACCCCACACCATGACTGACCCACCGCCAAACCGGTCATGCTGGAGGATGTTGCAGGCAGCAGAACGTTCTCCACGGCGTCTCCAGACTCTGTCACATGTGCTCAGTGTGAACCTGCTTTCATCTGTGAAGAGCACAGGGCGCCAGTGGCGAATTTGCCAATCTTGGTGTTCTCTGGCAAATGCCAAACGTCCTGCACGGTGTTGGGCTGTAAGCACAACCCCCACCTGTGGACGTCGGGCCCTCATACCACCCTCATGGAGTCTTTTTCTGACCGTTTGAGCAGACACATGCACATTTGTGGCCTGCTGGAGGTCATTTTGCAGGGCTCTGGCAGTGCTCCTCCTTGCACAAAGGCGGAGGTAGCGGTCCTGCTGCTGGGTTGTTGCCCTCCTACGGCCTCCTCCACGTCTCCTGATGTACTGGCCTGTCTCCTGGTAGCGCCTCCATGCTCTGGACACTACGCTGACAGACACAGCAAACCTTCTTGCCACAGCTCGCATTGATGTGCCATCCTGGATGAGCTGCACTACCTGAGCCACTTTTGTGGGTTGCAGACTCCGTCTCATGCTACCACTAGAGTGAAAGCACCGCCAGCATTCAAAAGTGACCAAAACATCAGCCAGGAAGCATAGGAACTGAGAAGTGGTCTGTGGTCACCACCTGCAGAACCACTCCTTTATTGGGGGTGTCTTGCTAATTGCCTATAATTTCCACCTTTTGTCTATTCCATTTGCACAACAGCATGTGAAATTTATTGTCAATCAGTGTTGCTTCCTAAGTGGACAGTTTGATTTCACAGAAGTGTGATTGACTTGGAGTTACATTGTGTTGTTTAAGTGTTCCCTTTATTTTTTTGAGCAGTGTATTATTCTAATAGTAGTGAAATCATTTCCATCCCTAATTTACACATGTGCTGTCCTCACGATCAGAGCTGTCCAGAAGTATTCCCACCTGCATATGATCATGGCATTGCTATTCGCCAGGCAGCAGATGCATTTGAGCCATCCAGGGCAGGCAGCCTCTAGGACACTGGCTGATCTGAAATAGCCCCCAGCTATTTCAAACCTGGGTCTGGGTGAGATGGCAAAATATATCACAAATGTTATACCCCACACAACTATAAGAAAAGAGATGGCTAAAGGCTAAATGGGGCCTTCGTCTGTACTAGAGGTCGACCGATCATGATTTTTCAACGCCGATACCAATTATTGGAGGACCAAAAAAAGCCGATACCGATGTAAATCGGTCGATTTTTTAAATTATTTGTAATAATGACAATTACAACAATACTGAATGAACACTTATTTTAACTTAATATAATACATCAATAAAAATCTATTTAGCTTCAAGTAAATAATGAAACATGTTCAATTTGGTTAAAATAATGCAAAAACTAAGTGTTGGAGAAGAACGTAAAAGTGCAATATGTGCCATGTAAAAAAGCTAACGTTTAAGTTCCTTGCTCAGAACATGAGAACATATGAAAGCTGGTGGTTCCTTTTAACATGAGTCTTCAATATTCCCAGGTAAGAAGTTTTAGGTTGTAGTTATTATAGGAATTATAGGACTACTTCTCTCTATACGATTTGTATTTCATATACCTTTGACTATTGGATGTTCTTATAGGCACTTTAGTATTGCCAGTGTAACAGTATAGCTTCCATCCCTCTCCTCGCTCCTACCTGCTCGAACGAGAAACACATCGACAACAGCCACCCTCGAAGCAGCGTTACCCATGCAGAGCAAGGGGAACAACTACTCCAAGTCTCAGAGCGAGTGACGTTTGAAACGCTATTAGCGCGCACCCCGCTAACTAGCTAGCCATTTCACATCGTTTACACCAGCCTAATCTCAGGAGTTGTTAGGCTTGAAGTCATAAACAGCGCAATGCTTGTAGCACAGTGAAGAGCTGCTGGCAAAACGCACGAAAGTGCTGTTTGAATGAATGCTTACGAGCCTGCTGCTGCCTACCATCGGTCAGTCAGACTGCTCTATCAAATCATAGACTTAATTATAACATAATAACACACAGAAATATGAGCCTTTGGTCATTAATATGGTCGAATCGTACGTACGTACAGAGACTGTAGGAACGTACATACATATGCATGTATATACACAGATATATACATACACATATATACAGTTGAAGTCGGACATTTACATACACTTAGGTTGGAGTCAATAAAACTCGTTTTTCAACCACTCCACAAATTTCTGGTTAACAAACTATAGTTTTGGCAAGTCGGTTAGGACATCTACTTTGTGAATGACACGCAATTGTTCCAACAATTGTTTACAGAGAGATTATTTCACTTATAGTTCACTGTATCACAATTCCAGTGGCTCAGAAGTTTACATACACTAAGTTGACTGTGCCATTAAATAGCTTGGAAAATTCCAGAAAATGTAATGGCTTTAGAAGCTTCTGAGGCTAATTGACATCATTTGAGTCAATTGGTGGTGTACCTGTGGATGTATTTCAAGGCCTACCTTCAAACTCAGTGCCTCTTTGCTTGACACCATGGGAAAATCAAAAGAAATCAGTCAAGATCTCAGAAGAAAAATTGTAGACCTCAAGTCTGGTTCATCCTTTGGAGCCATTTCTAAACGCATGAAGGTACCATGTTCATCTGTACAAACAATAGTAAGCAAGTATAAACACCATGGGACCACGCAGCCATCATACCTCTCAGAAAGGAGACATGTTCTGTCTCCTAGAGATGTACATACTTTGGTGCGAAAAGTGCAAATCAATCCTAGAACAGCAAAGGACCTTGTGGAGATGCTGGAGGAAACAAGTACAAAAGTATCTATATCCATAGTAAAACGAGTCCTATATCGACATAACCTCAAAGGCCGCTCAGCAAGGAAAAAGACACTGCTCCAAAACCACCATAAAAAAGTCAGACTAGAGTTTGGAACTGCACATGGGGACAAAGAACATACTTTTTGGAGAAATGTCCTCTGGTCTGATGAAATAAAAATAGAACTGTTTGGCCATAATGACCATCGTTATGTTTGGAGGAAAAGGGGGGATGCTTGCAAGCCGAAAAACACCATCCCAACCGTGAAGCACGGGGGTGGCTTGCATCATGATGTGGGGGTGCTTTGCTGCAGGAGGGACTGGTGCACTTCACAAAATAGATGGCATCATGAGGAAAGACAATTGTGGATATATTGAAGCAACATCTCAAGACAATAGTCAGGAAGTTAAAGCTTGGTCGCAAATGGGTCATCCAAATGGACAATGACCCCAAGCATACTTCCAAAATTGTGGCAAAATGGCTTAAGGACAACAAAGTCAAGGTATTGGAGTGGCCATCACAAAGCCCTGACCTCAATCCCATAGACAATTTGTGGGCAGAACTGAAAAAGCATGTGCAAGCAAGGTGGCCTACAAACCTGACTCAGTTACACCAGCTCTGTCAGGAGGAATGGGCCAAAATTCACCCAACTTATTGTGGGAAGCTTGTGGGAGGCTACCTGAAACATTTGACCCAAGTTAAACAATTTAAAGGCAATGCTACCAAATACTAATTGAGTGTATGTAAACTTCTGACCCACTGGTAATGTGATGAAAGAAATAAAAGCTGAAATAAATCATTCTCTACTATTATTCTGACATTTCATATTCTTAAAATAAAGTGGTGAGCCTAACTGACCTAAGACAAGGAATTTTTACTAGGATTAAAAGTCAGAAATTGTGAAAAACTGAGTTTAAATGTATTTGGCTAAGGTGTATGTAAACTTTCGACTTCAACTGTATGTATGTATGTATGTATGTATGTATATGCTTCGTTAACTGTGAAAATACTCAATCTCTATGGCATTTTCATATGCACATGGTGCAAGACAGGTTGCCTGATGACTTGAACTGAATACGTCTGCTGATCTATGTTTGCTACATACTTCAGTCTGACTGCCATTGTTGAAGTCGATTGTGGTGATGTACAAAACAAAGTCATCAGCGATTGGATCATTTCTAATCAGAGTATCAAAGCCAACGACGAAGTGTCAAAACATATTTTTCCCACGTGTGTTCTTGCTCTGGCCCAACCCATCGACTTCTGGGACCAATCAGAACAGTTAGAATGCGTTTGCTTTCTAGAAATCCGTGGGTAGATACTCAGATCCAGACTCATCACGGAGAAGAAACTAACGTCTTTGGCAGTGGGGTATCGTTTGGCCGGAGCAAGGACTGGGTAGTCAGGCAACAAAACTACTACATGCATGCCTTGTTCAGTTGGTTGGAGGATAGGCTATTGCTATTCTTTTAGATAGCATAAACTTGGCTGACCGATTAATCGGAATGGCCGATTAATTGGGGCCGATTTCAAGCTTTCATAACAATCGGAAATCGGTATTTTTGGACAGCGATTTGGCCGATTTATTATACTTTTTTGAACCTTTATTTAACTAGGCAAGTCAGTTAAAACTTATGGCTGCGATCCCGTTAACGGGATCGATATGACAACAGCCAGTGAAAGTGCAGGGCGCCAAATTCAAACAACAGAAATCTCATAATTAAAATTCCTCAAACATACAAGTATCTTATACCATTTTAAAGGTAACCTTGTTGTTAATCCCACCACAGTGTCCGATTTCAAAAAGGCTTTACAGCGAAAGCGCCACAAACGATTATGTTAGGTCACCGCCAAATCACAGAAAAACAAAGCCATTTTCCCAGCCAAAGACAGTTGTCACAAAATGCAGAAATAGAGATAAAATTAATCCCTAACCTTTGATGATCTTCATCAGATGACACTCATAGGAATTCATGTTACACAATACATGTATGTTTTGTTCGGTAAAGTTCATATTTATATAAAAAAATCTCAGTATACATTGGCGCGTTATGTTCAGTAGTTCCAAAAACATCCGGTGATTTTGCAGAGAGCAACATCAATTTCCAGAAACACTCATAATAAACGTTGATCAAAGATACAAGTGTTATACATGGAATTTTAGATCCACTTCTCTTTAATGTAACCGCTGTGTCAGATTTCAAAAAAGCTTTACGGAAAAAGCAAACCATGCAATAATCTGAGGTTGGCGCTCAGAGCCCAATCAAGACAAAAAGATATCCGCCATATTGTGCAGTCAACAGAAGTAAGAAATAACATTATAAATATTCACTTACCTTTGATGATCTTCATCAGAATGCACTCCCAGGAATCCCAGTTCCACAATAAATGTTTGATTTGTCCGATAATGTCCATCATTTATGTCCAAATAGCTACTTTTGTTAGCGCGTTTGGTAAACAAATCAAAACTCACGAAGCGCGTTCACTAGTTGCAGACGAAATGTCAAAAAGTTCCGTTACAGTCCGTAGAAACATGTCAAACGATGTATAGAATCAATCTTTAGGATGTTTTTAACATAAATCTTCAATAATGTTCCAACCGGAGAATTCCTTTGTCTTCACAAAAAGCAAATGGAATGGGAGCTACCTCTCATGTGAATGCGCGTGACAAGCTCCTGGCACTCTGCCAGACCTCTGACTCAATCCCCTCTCATTCAGCCCCCCTTTACAGTAGAAGCCTCAAACAAGTTTCTAAAGATGGTTGACATCTAGTGGAAGCCTTAGGAAGTGCAACATGACCAATATCCCACTTTATCTTCAATAGAGGCTGAGTTGAAAATCAACCAACCTCAGATTTCCCACTTCCTGGTTGAATTTTTTCTCAGGTTTTTGCCTGCCATACGAGTTCTGTTATACTCAGACATCATTCAAACAGTTTTAGAAACTTCAGAGTGTTTTCTATCCAAATATACTAATAATATGCATATATTAGCAACTGGGACTGAGGAGCAGGCAGTTTACTCTGGGCACCATATTCATCCAAGCTACTCAATACTGCCCCCAGCCATAAGAAGTTAATATTGCCTGCTTACATGAATTTCTTTTAACTAGGGAAAATGTGTCACTTCTCTTGCAACAGAGTCAGGGTATATGAAGCAGTTTGGGCCGCCTGGCTCATTGCAAACTGTGTGAAGACTTTCTTCCTAACAAAGACAGCCAACTTCGCCAAACGGGGGATGATTTAACAAAAGCGCATTTGCAAAATAAGCACAATCGTTGCACAACTGTACCTAACCATAAACATCAATGCCTTTCTTAAAATCAATACAAAAAAGTATATATTTTTAAACCTGCATATTTAGCTAAAAGAAATCCAGGTTAGCAGGCAATATTAACCAGGTGAAATTGTGTCACTTCTCTTGCGTTCATTGCACGCAGTGTCAGGGTATATGCAACAGTTTGGTGCGAACTCATTTGCCAGAATTTTACGTAATTGTGACATAACATTGAAGGTTGTGCAATGTAACAGGAATATTTAGACTTATGGATGCCACCCGTTAGATAAAATATGTGACGGTTCCGTATTTCACTGAAAGAATAAACGTTTTGTTTTCGAGATGATAGTTTCCGGATTCGACCATATTAATGACCTAAGGCTCATATTTCTGTGTGTTATTATGTTGTAATTAAGTCTATGATTTGATAGGGCAGTCTGACAGTGATGGTAGGCACCAGCAGGCTCGTAAGCATTCATTCAAACAGCACTTTCCTGCGTTTTGCCAGCAGCTCTTCACTGTGCTTCAAGCATTGTGCTGTTTATGACTTCAAGCCTATCAACTCCCGAGATTAGGCTGGTGTAACCGATGTGAAATGGCTAGCTAGTTAGCGGGGTGCGCGCTAATAGCGTTTCAAACGTCACTCGCTCGGAGACTTGGGGTAGTTGTTCCCCTTGCTCTGCAAGGGCCGTGGCGTTTGTGGAGCGATGGGTAACGCTGCTTCGAGGGTGGCTGTTGTCGATGTGTTCCTGGTTCGAGCCCAGGTAGGAGCGAGGAGAGGGACGGAAGCTATACTGTTACACTGGCAATACTAAAGTGCCTATAAGAACATCCAATAGTCAAAGGTATATGAAATACAAATCGTATAGAGAGAAGTAGTCCTATAATTCCTATAATAACTACAACCTAAAACTTCTTACCTGGGAATATTGAAGACTCATGTTAAAAGGAACCACCAGCTTTCACGTTCTCATGTTCTGAGCAAGGAACTTAAACAATAGCTTTTTTACATGGCACATATTGCACTTTTACTTTCTTCTCCAACACTTTGTTGTTGCATTATTTAAACCAAATTGAACATGTTTCATTATTTATTTGAGGCTAAATTGATTTTATTGATGTATTATATTAAGTTAAAATAAGTGTTCAATCAGTATTGTTGTAATTGTCATTAAAAAAAAAAAAAAAAAAAAAATTGTAATAAACGGCCGATTTAAATCCGTATCAGCTTTTTTTGGTCCTCCAATAATCAGTATCGGCGTTGAAAAATCATAATCGGTCGACCTCTAGCATAAACCACACATTCTAACGTTACTCAGACTATACACCCGAGTGAACGTAAGAGAAGCAGTTATTCAGCTTTGGTGCTTAAGCATTCCAAAAGCACAAATAGGAAGAAACACTTGCATTACAATTTGGACCTCTCTAGAGCAGATCAGACTCACTCCCAGAATGTTAATTTAGAGCCCTGCTATTTAATGTCACCAAAGCCCCATATACTACCTACCATTGCGACCTGTATGCTCTCGTTGGCTGGTCCTCGCTACATATTCGTCGCCAAACCCGCTGGCTCCAGGTCATCTGTAAGTCTCTGCTAGGTAAAGCCCTGCCTTATCTCAGCTCACTGGTCACCATAGCAGCACCCACCCGTAGCACGCGCTCCAACAGGTATATTTCACTGGTCACCCCCAAAGCCAACACCTTTTTGGACGCCTTTCCTTCCAGTTCTCTGCTGCAAATGACTGGAACGAATTGCAAAAATCACTGAAGTTGGAGACTTATATCTCCCTCACTAACTTCAAGCATCGGCTGTCAGAGCAGCTTACCGATCGTTGCAGCTGTACACAGCCCATCTGTAAATAGCCCATCCAACCAACTACCTACCTCATCCCCATATTTGTTTTTCTGCTCTTTTGCACACCAGTATTTCTACTTGCACATCCTCATCTGCACATATATCACTCCAGTGTAAATTGTTAAATTGTAATTACTTTGCCACTATTGGCCTATTTATTGCCTTACCTCCTTACTTAATTTGCACACACTGTATACATATTTTTCTATTGTGTTATTGACTGTATGTTTGTTTATCCCATGTGTAACTTTGTGTTGTTGTTTTTGTCACACTGCTTTGCTTTATCTTGGCCAGGTCGCAGTTGTAAATGAGAACTTGTTCTCAACTGGCCTACCTGGTAAAATAAAGGTGAAAAAAATTATAAATGCCACTCAACGAAAGACATTAAACATATGCCTGATAAGGGAACATACCAATGATTCCATTGAACAGTCAAACTGATTTTACCATTCACTTCTATTTCACTGAAAGATATTTGCTATCGGAAAAGTCTAAGTGGGATCCTTGCAATGGGGTGACATCCAGCTCTGACGTCACCCCATTGAAGTTGCCATTTAAAACGGTTAAGGTACGGATTAAAGTTAGGGATGTCCCAAGGATCCCACTTAGCATATATTTGCTATTGTGCAGTGGAGAGGAGAGCAAGCTCTGACAACTGGGCTCAAGGGGTTCCCTGACATTTGAAACAGTGTAGCAGCACATCTGTGGAAAAGACAGGAGGAGAGCAGTGCTCTGAAAGAGGCAAAATTATAATTGTTGTCATCTTGAAGTCTATTTGCTACAGTAGCCTCCTTTTGAGAAGCATTCTCCATCGAAAAGCTCATGCAGAAATATAAACTAACAGAAGACGTTAGAGCAGGGCTCGCCAACCCTGTTCCTGGAGAGCTACCCTCATGTAGGTTTTCAATCCAACCAGTTGTAACTAATCTCATTCTGCTAATCAACCAGCGAATTATTAGAATCAGGTGTGCTAGATTAGAGTTGGAGCGAAAACCTACAGGACGGTTGCGCTCCAGGAACAGG